>NW_025791334.1:0-129941 GCF_907164935.1 Osmia bicornis bicornis
CCGCAATCAAATCGTTATTGGCAGGATTGTATATTCGAGTATTTTTAATTTTGCGCCGCCTCTGAAAAGATTGAAATGTATTTAGTATCCTATTTAAGGCGATGCGAGCGTCGAAAACTTTACCGACAGTTCCTAGAAAAATCCCTTGGCGCGAGTTTTCGGTTTTCGTCGTCATTTCTAAACAGAATGCAAAAAAATTTGAGGGACGTGTCCAGGAGGCCCTACAGAATGGCGCTCTGGTCCTTATTTTACCCAAATCGGCAAAAAATTATAAAATATTGAAATTTGTGTCTGTCCACAGTCAAGAAAATGGCGGATCGGACTCACCTGCATTAATTTATTTGTAATATAAACATTTTTGCGAAACGAATGTCCAAATAGAGACCAGAGCGCCATTCTTTGGGTCGGATAGAGTAAAACGAGCACTCAGGGGATGGTATACAACCTTTCGTTTGGACAAAAACCGAAAACTACGATTTCGTTGATTTTTCACTCACGAAAGACGTCAAAAAGGTAAAACAGACCACAAATTTCGTTCCCCGTTTTTTCTGTAGGGCGCAGTTTGTTCGTTTCCTGTGCTCGACCGCGCGCTCATTCGCAGCTCGTATATGTGAATATGTGTGCGTCGACCGAACCGTCGACGACGATACAATGTATCGTGGAGAATGGGAAGTTCGAGTCTCGAAGAGGCGATGAACTCCGACGCGTAAATTTTTTTTTCACGCATCGTTCTATCGACTAGGATAGCGATTGTCAACCCATGTGTCACAAGACGTACTATCATTATTTTTTATTGCTATTATTATTCTTTTTTTTAGTAAAACTGAAGAACAAATATGTCTTTCCCGATATCAATGATTTTTTGATATGTTATAAAAATTGATATTCTCAACAATTTGGTGAAATACTGATTACTTATGAAAAGCACCCTGAAAATAAATCTGTTGCCAGAGTTATTAAAATTTTTTTAGACAGATAAGTTAGTATGTTTTTTCAGCATAGAATGTGATATTATGCTGGACTCTCCTGATTTTGCGTTACGCCCAAATATTGGGTGAATAGGTAACGAAAATATGATGCTGAAAAAACAACACGGCTGGAGCGAGTTCTTCAATGCTGGCGAACGTAGAAAAGGACAAATAGCAAAAGAGAAAGAGGTCCGGGAATTAAAGGGCCCGAGAAAAAACATTTGAGTGAAACAATATTAATTCAATAATAACTTTCTTATTTTTCATTTTTGCTAAATGAAACTTTTACCAATGTAATTGTAAGGTTCTTCTGATTAAAATAAGACCTGTAACGTGGTGACACCCGTGCCCCCCCGTTACAATCGCTGCGCTTCCCCCACCCATGCGCCCACCTAATAATAACCTCTAACCCTTCCCTCACCTTACCCCTTTCCCCCCAGCCCACCGGGGTCGGACCGATGGAGGCGACGGACGGGTTGTCAAGGACCACCCTCACCAGGAGCTTCGAGGCCGGCGACAGACCCACCCCTTCAACAAACGGAGCAACGTGGGACCCCCAAGGAATTATCCAGGAATTAAGACGAAGCGGCCCAGATTAACGCAAAAGTCCACCCGAAGACCTCAGCCCACCCGTCACCGAAGGAAGTCCGTCAGCCCCATCGACTCCGATCACCGGTGTATCGAAAGTCGATCATCGATCCATTGCGGGCCGGAAGAGGCCCCCTTCCAAAACCCCATCCCCTCCCCAAAATATTCCGCGACGGTCTCGTCGTCGCAGCGGCGACGACGAGCCGGCAATGAGCCTAAGGCTAGCGTATAGTAATTATAGAGAGAGATTTCGGGAAGCGTGGAGAGTATTGGAAAGCGATCGTTGGAGCGAGTTGGAGAATATTGTGTTTGAGTGGAAAGTGTGAAGCTTGGTGAGCTCATTGATTACCATTTTTGCGATTACTTTGTTTGAGAGTTGGCAACGGTCACCCCGTTCTCGTTTTGAACACCTTTTGTAAAACTTCGCGTAACGTAGAGACCCCCGCGAGAACCCATCCCGACCCTGTACCTTCCCGTCCCCAGTTATCTCTCCTTGCGCACTCCCCCGCGAAAGTGTACGGACGGAAGTGCCCGAGACCCCTCTAGTGTATACACTCCCAGTACCCCTTTCCCTTTTGTTAGTTTTCGGTTGCCACAACCAGTGGCTGGCGCCCCACAAAATATGCGATCGGTACATTCCTTGCAGAGTAGCGCTAAAGAATAGAAGTTTGCAATAACAATAGTTATTATATATGTACAGGTAGGTCTCGATTAGTGCGAGTAATAATTCCCAGAAATTGTTCGCATTATTTGAATTCGTACTATTCGAATATTTGGAATATAGGAATTGGTCCTTATCATACGTACATTATTAAATTATAATAGCATAAACATGTTTAGTATTTTAACAGTGTTGATTGCACTTTCTTCTGCTTTTTCATATCTCCGTATATGTGATGATAAACCCGCAGTATTTTATTCAAGTTTCTGTTAACTTGCATGCTTCGATCCATGTCTGAATCGAGAAAAGCCTCGCAAACCTCGCATTAACTGAATTTTTGTTCCCATTAAATGCGACCTGGTATCATTTTAAAATTCGCACTAAACCGAAATATCGCACTATGTGAACTAGCATTATCGAGACTTACCTGTATACTGGTTTCTGGTCGATGCGATATGTGTATAGCAAACTGTAGAGACAGGCGATGCATTCTGACCCATACACCATCATACTTCACTATGACGAACTATGCATAAATATGCGGCAAAGAGAAGACAATGTTTACCGCGAGCTTTTATCGAGAGTTCGTTTTGGTGTTTTTACGGAACAAGATATTGCCCCACTACAATCGAGGACAATTCCTGTTCACTCTGAACGTAGTGAGACAGATTAAATGAATTACAACAATTATGTTCCAAAATTGCCGTTTGACGCCAATTTGTATATTCCTACGCGTTACATGTGTGATGTATTTAATACAGCCATGCTTAAACCAATTAACAGCGAAGAAGTGAAACTAGTGTTAGGCGACACTCTTGATTGTGTTGAATATTTAAAGAACGTGTGCACAAACTCTTAGATAAATACGAGGAGGATAATTCGCAAACAGCTGGCTTACGTAGAATATTACTGTCAAACTTGGTGCCACTGTGATGTTAAGGCGTAATATAGATGTTACATTGGGCCTCGTAAACGGTTACTATTGGAGAAATTGTTGGATTTTTACGAGCACCGGATAGTGAAGACGTCAGCCACAGTGCAGTTTCGATTATCAACGGGTACTGTGCATTCGTTACAAAGAATTACTTCCAAGTTTTGAAATAATGGATAAAGATTACGTCCTTCGATATCAATTTCCAATATCTCTACAGTTATGGAATCACCATTCACAAATGCTAGAGATTAAGCGTAAAGACAGCTGTAGTCGCATATAGGTAATAGTATTTTCAGTTGCGGTCAGGCTTACGTGGCTTTATCTCGAGTAACGACTTTAATCAGGTTGCATATAATTAATTTCAATCCGTGCATGGTAAAGGCAAATACATTGGTTATACAAGAATATAACAGATTGAGAAATAATTTATAGGCCAGATTTAGTTGCACTGAAATGTAAGCCGGTACGAAGACAGAAAATTCATGAAGTACAATGGACTTCAATTTCCAAAACTCGTCCATTCATTTGTACCAGTGAATACAGATAATGCCACAACAATCCATGCAGATGTCTCGGTTAAAGTATTCATTACTACTGACCACGTCTCTGGATATGCTAATGTTATATTGCAATGTATACTTTGTTATGATAGTATGCGCCGAAAGTTATTGACACGTAAAAGTTCAGATGCTATGAGAGCTGTAGCCCAAGCTTACCTAGGCACGATGTACAGATACTTAACTCTTTTGCTGTTAGACAACATGCGGGTGGTACTTTCGTACAAGAAATTCCCAGGACGCATCTGAATATTTCTTGCATATTATAAATAGTTATACTGATATCCGAACGATTGTGAAACATGAGTTAACTCACACAATACGTTGTAAATGTTGTCCTCGACGTACTGTTAACACAGAGCACAATATAATTTATACACTACCCTTATCTCAGGTGGAAGGAAAAAAAATAACATTCCAGGATATCCTTAACACCTATTCGGAATGGAACACAGTGAATGATGCTGTATGTACTCATTGTGGACAGAAGGGTATACTTCAAAAAGTGATATTACGACAGCTGAACATGTTTTCATAATACAATTAACGCTATTTCACAATAAAAATGGTAAAATTGTGGACATTAAAAGACCTAACATCGTAGCCGCGCATACAGAAAGCATACACGTAACGTACATGCCCAAACATACATATAGGGCAACTAGCGCTGTATTGTATATGATAGTAAGAGTAAAGGCAGAAGCATTACCATGCTATATAAAGCATTCAAAAAAGACGTTTGTATACATTGATGATGACACAATCAATATAAGAAACAGTGGCCAAGGGGTGCAAAAGATGTATACATGATGTTCTTTGAAAGAAGTAACGTAGGAAACCATCCAATGACTACAAAATACATGACACTCAATTGCACCCGAGATTAATTCTAACTACATTTCACACATATAAAGTAATTTAAAAAATAAAATATTAACACCACAAAAGTACATTACATGTACAAAAAAGGTAACGCCAAGTATTATAGTTTATGCATTATGAGCGGAGCACCTCTTTGCACTAATACACAATGCATTTCAGTGTGGCCCTGAAAACGTCGTGATACCCCACAAAAAGTACATTACATGCGAAAAAAAAGGTAACGCCATGTAGATTAGGCACTATATGGTACATATTTTGTGAATTTTCTAAAAAAGTACTGGATATCATGCAAAACCAGCCAAGTATTGAGTTATATATATTTTTCAAAATATTTATACTTGGCGTTTGGCTGCTTCGTTGCGATTCAACAAATTTGTTGTACGTTATTCAAAACCCGTGAATACATTAAAGACTTTATTGGAGCGAAGCTCCTCTATTGAACGACTGATAGGCATTCTTTGTGACATTTTAACTCAAAAACTGGATTATCAATTTTGACCATTCTTTGCAAGCTGATCACAGTGGTCACTATGAGTGTTTATATAGAATAAAATCAGAAATCGGTGGTGTCCTTGAGGAATGGTCACAGAAACCGATACCCATGTTAAGGGGGTAGACGCAGGTAATGCAGACAGGTGACATTGCCGGCAAAAATGGGCCTAAAAAGGGGTTTACGGGAATACACTTTTCGTCCTTATATGAAAAGATTTGGGGCTGGGTGATGGTTCGTTCGAAAGAGGAAGGTCCAATGCAGGGCGCTCTGGTCATGGTTCAACAAATTTTGTTGAATCGCAACGAGGCAGCCAAACGCCAAGTATAAATAATTAGAAAAATATATATAACTCAATACTTGGCTGGTTTTGCATGATATCCATTACTTTTTTAGAAAATTCACAAAATATGTACCATATAGTGCCCAATCTACTTGGCGTTACCTTTTTTTGCA
Organism: Osmia bicornis bicornis; assembly: GCF_907164935.1. Classification (NCBI taxonomy): domain Eukaryota; kingdom Metazoa; phylum Arthropoda; class Insecta; order Hymenoptera; family Megachilidae; genus Osmia; species Osmia bicornis. The sequence continues at coordinate 5,537 of NW_025791334.1, forward strand.
TGTAATGTACTTTTTGTAGGATTTACATATGTCTGTAAAACAATCCTATTTCAACGATGGAACTTGCACTCCGTAGTCCCCTCTGAGGGGACATCCTAATGCTAGCATATCACTGGGATGTCCTCTTTCAGAGGATATCAAAGATTATTAGTGATTACGGGGAATGAACTTATTCCAGCGCAATATACAGGCTGTTCGACAACAGGTGGGCAATATTTTAAGGGGTGATTCTAGGGATCAAAATAAGATGAAAATCAAGAACAACGAAATAGCGTTTACGGCTTTATTTTCCAGTTATTAACGTTAAAAATTCGAGTAAAAAGCGCAGAAACCTGCAATCCGTTCAGCTCCGACGAGCGAACGTCAGGTCAGCAGGGGTCGGTACAGTCATAACTAAGAATCGAAGCCGAATGCTGCAGTACCGAGAAACTGAATAGCACGAGGTAAGTTTCTACTATTCAATGATTCTTGGTTATGACTATACCAACCCCTGCTGACCTGACGTTAGGTCGTCGGTACTGAGAGGATTGCAGGTTTCTGGCGCTTTTTACTCGAATTTTTAAACTTTAATAACTGGAAAATAAAACCGTAAACGCTATTTCGTTATTCTTGATTTTCGTCTTATTTTGATCCCTAGAATCACCCCTTAAAATATTGCCCACCTGTTGTCGAACACCCTGTATGTATAATGTATTGACAAAATATCGACTCTAGGAAATTCCGAACAGAAAGGGACCGAGACCTCCTCGGCCGCCCAGCAAGCGACCGTCGAGCCTGCAAAACGAAACCGTTTAATTGCTTTATGGTTCCTTCCACTCGACGACCTGAACGACCGAAGACACTGTCCAGAAACACTCGTTTCCCACGCAGAACTCCCATTGTCGCCACAATACCATGTTTTGAACACGGACTAAAAAGTACAAAATAATTTTTCCTAGCCCCATTCAGATTACTAAACCCATAGATAGTCCTGAAAATTTGTGATTGTAAATTTTTAATACCTATAAAAATACTATTAACGCTTTAAAATATTAACGCTTTAGTGGCCGCACATCTACGCAGCGAAACTTTGCCAGGGGCCGGCAATATTTCTAATGAATTAATAAAAAAAAAACTTTATATAAAATCACGAAATAATTGAACATATGCAAACACACACATTTTAAATAAAAAAAAACAATACAAACAAACACAAATAATTAAATACTTGTATGTGAGCGCTCTGTAAAGTGTTAAACATTTTTTTTTTATTTCAATAATTATTTGCTATGAAACTTTTATCAACAGATTTGTGATATTTTTTTGATTAAAATAACCCAAAACACGACGTTAATCGGATAGGTTTTGTTATTAATCTATTTCAATTGATGAAGTGAATGATTGGGCTCGAGAAAATTGGTGGGTAGGGCAATATCACACCATTTTTTCGGCCGGCGCAGAGAAAAGGAGGGATCCTTCGCACACACGCCGATCACTTTATCTTACACGAGCCTAGTCAGTAGATGTAACTCCTTCGACCAATAATACGTTGCGGCTGCAAGCCGTGTGAGGAAAGGCGAGGCACGACCAATGAGACGCACATTTTTTTCGACGGCCAAGTTACGGATAGCGACAGCAGTCAGTTTGGAATTCATACTTTGCGACGCTCTCTTCAATCGAATATCAGTATATTCCGTTGAAGAGTGCATAATACGTACAAGTAATTTCATAATTCCAATTTTATTTATTATTTATTAGATAGATAGCTTTATTTCTTGCCTTTCGGCTTTGAAAGGGGGTTTGGCACGTGAGTGTGCCTACAATATTTTATAAGATATGTACATTATGAGTTATATACAATAACGTCCGTTCATGTCTTCTGTCCCTGGCCTATCTCCTTCCTTCTTCGGATTATTTCCCTCATCCATTTTTTCCCCTGCTCTTGACCCTGCAAAATATTCCACCTTGTTAAATCCTTATCCCTTTCTACTTCCCTACATTCTTCTAACAAGGGTTCTATTGTCTCCTCTCCTAATCCACACATTCTACAGACGTTGTCCTCTTTCTTTTTCCAGTATCTGTTGCCTCTTTCTTCATTCCCACATCTGAACCTTGCAATCATGACTGGTCCCTTCCTTTGTATTCTGCTTTCAAATAATATGCTCGGTTTCCTCCCTTATCCCTCTATAATTTCTGTTATACCTTCCTATTACTATCCTGTCATAAAATGATTGGCACTGCTCTGCTCTGTCTAACTGTGATAGATTTTCTGCTAGCGTCAGTTCTCCCGTGCATCTAGCTTTAACCTCCTTTATTTCTATTCCTTTCTCTTCGTAGTATTGTCTTCTCTGTTCTTCCCATTTCGACCTTTTCCTCTCGCATTTTGTATCTATCTCTTTCCAGCATTCTAGTATTATCTTGTTAATTCCTTTCGTCCTCGTTTTTTCTTCGTATCTCACTGCTCTCCTGCCTGCTTCTATTCTTAATTTGTCCTCCTTTGTTTCATCCATTACTATATGTTGGTGTATTGAAGTCCAATCCTAATACCCATTTTATGTACTTTGTATGTAGTTTTTCAAGTCTCTCCGATTCGCTCCATCCCATATCTCTGCTGCATACATCATAACGCTTTTCACCAAGCTTCTGTAGATCTTCATCCTTCTTTCAAAGTTGTTTTTGAATCTCCTTTCTCCTATTCCCCATGTTTGCTTCATCACTATCATCGCCTTTTTCGCTGTTTCTCTCCAGTGCATCTCCGTTCCTCCATTTTTCTGGAAGTGATACCCTAGGTATTTGAAGTCTTTACTTCTTCTAATTCTTCTTCTCCCCATTTCCATATCTCCTTTTTCTTCTGACTTCTTCCTTTCTTAAAATTATTATCTTCGACTTCCAGCGTTTAGCATTAACTCTCTTCTTTCAAAGTATCTTTCATTCTGTTTATCATTTCCTTTAAGTCCTGCGGATGTGTTGCTAATAGTACGATGTCATCTGCGTACGACAGTGACCAAACTTCTCTTTTCCGATCACCATTCCTCCTGCTTGTTCTTCTCTCAATTTATCTTCAAGGTCCGCCGTGTATAACGAGAATAGGGTAGGGCTTAGTGGACATCCTTGCCTTAATCCTTTCGTTGTCCAAAACTTTCAGATACTTCCCATTAACTCTTATCCTATTCTCTGTTTCTTTGTAATTCGTTAATTCTCGTTCTTAGAGTGTTACTTATTCTTTTTTCCTCCATAACCTTGCTCAGTTTTTCTCTGTTTACTTTATCGAAAGCCGCTGTTAGATCTGCGAGAAAGCATATAGCTTTCCTCCCTTTTCTTTGATTTCTCTGTTACCACGTAGTTCGGAATTAAAATGTTGTCCATTGTGCTTCTTCCTTTTCTGAAGCCTGCTTGCGTCTCTGGTATGATTTTCTTTTCCTCTAGTTCTGCACTTAATCTGTTCTCCAGAATCATCGCGTATATCTTGTATGCCGTATTTAATAGCGTTATCCCCTCTGTAATTCTTTACATCATCCCTGTCTCCCTTCTTAAATATAGGGCTAATTATACCTACTTTCCATCTCCTTGGCATTCCTTCTCCCTTCCATACTTTGTTTATCAGTGTTGTGATTCTGGTGAGTACCTTTCTTCCTCCATGTATCCAGACCTCGTTTTCTAGGCCGTCTTCCCCTGCTGCTTTCCTTTTTTTCAATTTCTTAATTTGCCTCATCACTTCTTGCTCCGTTATAATTTCATTTGTATCCTGTTGTTCCTCTGTGTCCTCTAATCTCTCTTCTTCTTGATCCTTTTGTTCTTTTCCTTCTAATAATTCTATGAAATATCTTCTCCAGCCCTGTATACTTACTTTGTTTGTTGTTCCTATTCTTTTTTTCCTTTCCCGTCTGAGATATTTCCATATTTCATTTGTGTTTTTAATTTGTTCTATTTCTTCTTCTTCTTTCTTCTGTTGTTGGTCCTTCTTCTTCTCGCAGAGTTTCTTGAATTCTCTCCTTTTCTGAATGTATGTCACCTTTTCCCCTTTCCCTCTTCTCCATTTTCTCAGCTCTTTTCTCGTTTCCCTTTTTCTCTCTGTACATTCTTTATCCCACCATTTCTTGTACCCTGGTTTCAATTCCATTACCTTTACCACTTTCTTGAGTACCGTCCCGTTGATCTTATGTACCATTTCTTCCATCATTTCGTTTGAATCCTCCTTTTCGAATTCAATTTGTTCCACTTCCTCCTGGTAGTGTCTCTTTCCTTCCTCCGTCCAAAGCCGTCTCTCCTTCCATATCTCTTCTTCTTGCTTCTCTACACTGGTTTCTCCATAAATTCTAATTTCAGCGGTAAATGATCTGACTCTATCCTCTCTTCTATCCTGAAACTTCTGATATCTTCTTAATTGCTGGGTCAACTAATACATAATCGATTACTGTGTTTCCTTTGCCCCCTATGAAAGTGTATTCACCTTCTTCGTCTCCTTCAAAATTACCGTTCATAATTTCCCATCCGTTGTCTTCTACCATTTCTATTAGCCTGGTTCCTTCTATGTTTTTTATCTTGTCTCTCGATTTTCTCGTTTCTTTGTCTTTCCTATCCTCATTGCTAAATGATCCTTCTAAACCTATTCCTTGCATTGAAATCCCACCGATTATAAGGTCTTTCTTCTTTCATACCTCCGATTGCCTCTTCTATATTCTCTCTCGTCTTTTTCATATCTCTGCTGTATACCGTGATTATTCTCCATATGTTACCTTGTATCTCAATCTTCCTTTCTTGTATGTCCGAATTTTCCTCCTGTGTATCTCTTTCTGCTATCCTTTCTTCACTCCCGTTATGATGCCTCCGCTCGCTCTTCCTTTGTTCTTCTCTTTTTTTGCCAGTTGACATTTCCAGTTGAAACTGTTCGGCAACCTGTTCTGTAACCCATTCCATTGTTTCTCGTCTACCCAAGTTTCAGTTAGTCCTACAAAATCGTATGTCTCCACGTATCCAAAATTGCTTATCTTTATTGTACAGACCTGCGACGTTCCAGAAACCTATCGATAATGTCTTATTCTTTACCTGCTGCTTGTCATGTACCTTCTGTTTTCTTTTCTTGTTCTTTTCATTGTTGTAATTTCCCTCTCCTCCCCTGTTCGTCTTTTCAGACGCGGGAGGAGTGGTACTTAGCGCCTTATCTTCTGTCGCGGTCCCGTTTCGCTCGGTGTCTCTCTCTGAACTTAGAGAGTCACCGAACTTTGTCGGCTCCAAAATTTTGCCTCTTTAAGTCCTACTCCCTCTTTCCATTTGAAAATCCTGTCGTTTATCCTTACCTTTCTGTATCCTATTTTCACGTGTGCTCCCTGCTCTCTCTCCGCCTTTCGCAATTCCTAAGATTGCCTTCTGAGTTTCTCTTTCGTTTTTTGTTAAATCATTATCAATGTATATTTTCTTACCTTTCAGTTTGCCCTTCTTTATCATTATCTCCTTTTTCTGTGTGCCAGTTTCTTAACTTTGATATCAAAATACTCCCTCTCTCTCCCTTCTCTCGTCCAGAAAGCATCCTCTATTTCCACCTCCACCTGCAAATTTTCTGATATTACCTTTACTGCCGTCTCTTTCGGTGTTTCGCCTCTTGGTAGATCTTCTCCTTTCAGTGTGATATTGTTTCGTTTCTCCCTTTTTTCTCTTGCCTCCTCTTTCTCGCTCTATACGGTTTATTCTTTCAATTAATTCGTCCGCCTCATCTCTTTTCGTTTCTAGATTTTTAATTCTCTTCTGTATTTCTTCTTTTTCCTCGCTCCCATGCTTCTTGCTTTCTTTTCCATTCTTCTTTTAGTTCTCTTACTTCCTTATTTTAGGATTCGTTTTCTTTCTTAATATCTTGTGTGTCCTTCTTCACTGTCAGCACAAGCTCAGTCAATCTGTCTAAATTGTCCATTTTTATATCTTTAGGTTCGCCTTCTGTTCCTTCGCTTTCTGTTCCTTCCCCTTCCGTAGCTTCTTGCGGTGGTGATCTTCCTACTCTTCTTGCTTTTTGGAAATTTTCTATCAGTTCTTTCTCCACTCTCTTCTTCTTTCTCTTCTGCTTCTTCTTCTTCTCTTTTCTTTTAAAAGAGTCCAGCAATGATCCTTGGCTGCCCGACCTAGATTTCCCAAGCTGTTCAGCTAAAGTTGGCCTTCCTCTTTTTCCGGAATCCTTTGGGCTCTCGTCTCTCCTGTCTTACTCATCTATGTTTTTCTCTCTCTGTGTTCGCTTCTATGCCTATACTTCTCTACGTGGCTGCGCCAGACTTGACGCGGCCGCTCTGGTCTGCTTCTAGGTGTCGCTGCCTTCGTTCTTCTTTATCTTATCAGTTTATCACCCAATCGATCTACATTTATCGACGTATTATTCCACGTCGTTTATTAATCTACAATATCGACTTTTTCCACGTAAGCTCATCAGACAACCTAACCTCTTACCTCTTTCGCCAGTTTCATTTCCTTTAAGTAACTTGTTTCCGTTGTACCTTTATGATGCCTTTATACACCTGTATTCTTGGTTTTTCCTCTTTCCAGCGGTATTTATTGCACCTCTATCCGTTCAGATTTTCCTTTGGAATTGATTGATTCTGTTTCACTTCTCTCCGACACGTACTGCCTCTATAGCTATCGTCACGTGACCTCCCATTTATTTATTTCTTTTTGTATACAAATAAGAAAAAAAGTAATTCAGTTTCGAGCGAATAAAAAAAATTCTGCTTTGAGCGAATCGAAACATTCTGCTTTGAGCGAATCGAAAAATTCTGCTTCGAGCGAATAGAAAATTCTGCTTTGAGCGAATAGAAAATTCTGCTTTCCAGCAAATACAAACAAACGGGTCTCATTTCAATCAGTTTCAACAAGAATATAAAAATGCCTAGATTGCCGACGAAATCGCCCAATGAAATTTATGATGCTCTTAAGGGGGTAGACACAGTACGTGACGTCACCGATTCGGGACGTCGGTATTACGTAGTTTTTTTCGTTGGGCCTGGTGGAGCCACTTGCGTGTTTTGTTACGAACTTGAAAGGTTTAATTCTCGCTAGCGTGCGCGCAACACGATCTAGGAAGGCAACAGCGCCTCAAGTATTTTTACAAACACATTCAAACCGCTCATCTCGCCAGAGGCATCGCCACGATACGCCTGAAGAACGAAAGCGAAACATTGGCGCGCGTTTAGAGTGAGATGTACGGTAATCATGCTATCTCTCTTTCAACCCAAATGATAGAATTGTCACGCTCCGATAAATTCTGACTAACCAAACGCGTGGATTTTACATAGCACACCGTAGCACTCCTCGCTGCTGAAAAATATATGCCTGCTCCGAAGAACGGGCAATCTCAGAATTATTTTTAGAAGAAGTTATTAACTTTTTTAAATAAATGTTTTTTAATTAATAAAAGTATACAGGATACGTCATGGTATGATAATGTATATTTTTCTGTGATTTCATTTTCTTCGTGAATGCAACGATGCAATCAAAAAATGCAAATCCATTTTTTATGTAAGTAGAATTTTTTTTTTGTTACTTGTGTCAACTCCTTGAAACATTCTGCATAAAAAAGTAATATGGTACTATTAGAACTAATAAATGGAGGGACCTCGCGTATGTACAGTAAAAGTTGAATATGTGCAACAATTCATATATTCAGCAGAGGTGTCGAATCTCGGATTATATGCGATGGCCAGCCAAGCATGAACGTAGAAAGGGACAGACAGTGGAGGAGAGAGCGAGAGGTCCAATGATCAAAGGAAAGAGCCGAAACATATCGGTGTGACTAATACTAATTCAATTATAAAACTTTTTATTTTTGACTTTTTTTAAATGAAATTGTTACTAGCGCATTGGTGAAAATTTTTCTGATTAAATGATACCAAACACGATATAGTTTGAATGAGGCGAGGTTTGTTATGGGGGCGCTGTGAAAAATCCAGGCGGACGGCAGTCAAATCTTACAATTAGAGAAAAGGGACAATCTCAACATGCAGAATGAGAGAAGGACAGCATGACTGTAGTGCGTCTCACTCAGCGTTCGGGCGATGTTGCCTTTTTCGCTTGCCTTTGCAGCACAGTTCGAGTGACGTAATCAAGCTGACGCTTGATTCTGGCTACGATTTCAGATCGGCAGCCTTTCTACTTAGACGCCACCTTATAACTACTAGCTGAACTAAATTTGTCACGTAACTTGCTCTGTAGTATCCACATAATGGCGGAACTCGTCTTTGGGAATGCTTTTACGGGAATACACTTTTGCGTCCTTATATGAGAAGATTTTGATCTAAATAAGGGTTCATTCGAAAGAGGAAGGTTCAATGCAGGGCGGTCTGGTCACCGTTTGAGTCACAGAACTGTTTTAGTGACCTAAAAAATACTTGGAATCTGCGGATGTATTTTGTCGATTCTTCCTCTACTTTGGACACTCATATTATTAAATATCGACACAATCTCGTTGAACCATGACCAGACCGCCCTGCATTGGACCTTCCTCTTTCGAATGAGCCCTCACCCAGCCCCAAATCTTCTCATATAAGGACGAAAAGTGTATTCCCGTAACCCCTTTTAGGCCCATTTTTGCCGGTAATGTCACCTCGCTGCATTACCCGTGTCTACCCCCTTAAAGAGCTTTGGTTTATTGATAATGAAGGTAAACTTTTGGCATGGAATAATGACGTTTGGACAACAGCGGTTCATGCATTAAAAGGTACAATGACAAAGGATTATATCTACCTTTATTTGTCAAAAAATAGAAATAATGTTTTTGATCAAATACATAAAATCGAAACATTGGAATATGCCAAAGACGAAAGTTTCGATACAACGGTAACAGACAATTTGAAAGACGATCCAAATTGGTCGATGAGTAAAACAAATTGCGTATTACCACTTCTGCGGAAATCAATCACATTGTCGGAAAGCGAATGGGACAGTCTGAAATTATATATCGCAAAATACAAAGATCGCGAATACGACGTACTCGTTATTGGTTGGTCGGACCCGGTATACGACATTTTATGAAGTCATCTCCAATTGCTCTGTCCCTTCGCGTTTAAAAATGCAAAAATAAATCGAAATCCTGGCGAGATATTCTTGTCGATTAAAGATAGTTGCTCGGAATGCAATTCCGAAATTCATATATATTGTAAAACCGAACCGACTGAAGATAGTCCGATTTTATATATTTCCACCTTCGATTCTCGCATGATCGTACATGAAAAGAAGCGGCAAGTTCGTGGTGATAGACGAATGCGCATTGGAAAAGAATTACAAGGTACATCTACTTACGCTTGGCGACGGAATGAAGCTAATAAATTAATGGATTGTGGAGATGTTGCATAGGCCAACCTACCATCGGAAGATGTTGCGCGTAAAATGAAACAGGAAACTCAATATAAAGAGTTGGGATTGTTTAAAGTTAAAGCGGCTCTTACTTCAGTGTGGGACATGAAGTATGGTGAAGAATTTAATGGCTGTATTTATGAGATTGGGCTGGATCATTTTTATGTGATGTATTGGAGTCCCACACAGCTATTTCTGTATAAAAAATTTCAGAATGAAGATAATATTGGTAGTATTAGTATCGATGCAACTGGCGGACTAGTAAAACAGATTCCAAAACCCGACGGTTCGAAACGAGTCGTTTATTTTTACCAGGCCGTTTGTGGTTATCGCCAGAAGATTTTGCCTTTATTTCAGTTGATTTCCGAAAAGCACGATACCAACACATTAACGTATTGGATGCGGGAGTGGTTGCGTTCCGGAGGATCGATTCAGAAACAAGTAATCATATATTACTCACCTGCACTTTTGAATGCAACTTCTTTAGCATTCAATAACAGAGATATTAAAACATACATCGAGAAATGTATTGTCTTCGATAACAGCTCATCATCAATGCGTGTCCAACATCCTCGATGTCTTATTCGCATTGACATTGCACATCTGATAAAATTAGTTGCCCGTTGGAGCTGTTTCAAACATGAATCTCCTCAGAAAAAAGACTTTTATCTGCGCTGCGTCGGTTTCTTGACTACATGCACAAAGATTGACGAGTTCATTCAAATATGCACGGACATTTTATCAGTAGCATTTTCGACTTATGAAAATATTGAGGATAAAGAAAGTCATTGTTTCGCTGCCCACAATGGAATTATGAATCGTTTGAAATCTTATCATCTTTCTAACGATATGCCAAACAATCCCGAAAACAATGATTCCATTTTGCTGGAACATTGCGATGTTTTTGACGAGATATCTTTATCGAGCAATCCACTTAATGTAATTATGAAAAAAATCGAAACAGGTAGCATTGAGAACTTAAAACAAGGTGGATTAAATCCATACCATTGCCCTCATTTTGGTTCTTCTTTATTCAAATTATCGAAACAGTTTGTTTTATGGACAGCTGTAATGACAACGGTACCCAATGAACAACAAAACTCCACTCTCGTAGAGTTAAGAGATATACATGTTGCTAGTTCGGCTCGAAGTGAAGAATACTTTCGGGAACTAAAACATCAAGTTTTTAGAAAGGGTAAGGCTATCAGAGTAGACAAATATCTCGTTATTCATCTTAGATCTTTGATGGGAATTACTAAACTATTGAATGTACCGAAAAAAGAAACTAAGAAAAGAAATCTTTCGCTAATAAACTCACGTGAAGAAGTAGCCACCGATAGCACAAGAGGATCTGAAGATTTTGTTGACAATTCGATCGGGTCAGTAATAAATGAAATAAGCGACGAGTCTCACATTGATAAATCGGAGGACTTGGTAAAAGATGTAACAAATGTTTTACCCCAATCGGGAGATATTATTTACACTGTTCCCTCGGAAACATCCTTTCATAACGAGACCGAAAATTGGAAAGGTCTTGTTAAAAAGACAAATCCAATTAAATCAAAAATATCAGATAGAGCGAACAAACAAGGTAAATATCTCACCGCATGTCCTGATATCGAGATTATTCACAAACGGCCAAAATTTACCCCAGTGGTACCGATGCTTGTAAATGGAAATTCTTTAAAACCAATAAATATCCGTAAACAGATCGTTAGCGTACGCAACACATGTGCGTTCGATTCTACTATTCAAACCATTTTAGTTGCTTATCATGATTTCCAAACATATTCCGAGTATCTTGCAAAAAACAACATCTACATATCTACATTTATTCAGACACTGTCAACGATGGGTGTGTCGAAAATTATATAAAGAACGAGGACGTATCTTAAGTGCCACTAAAGCAATAAAAGATGGAATAATTGATTGCTCGATTAACATTTCACATCGGCAGGAAAAATTAATTCTTCGTGATGTGCCGTCTCTTGAAACAACCGTTCGATGCACTAATTGCTTAATAGAAGAGTCAATCATTACGCCGGTATTACATCTTAACCCAGCCTTTATATATAGATGCGGCCTGGCAGGTCTACAAGAAGCCGTAAATGAAGCTTGTAAACCAAGTCATACAAACACGTGTTCACGATGCAAAAGTACCAATATTACGAAAATTCATTCGGGAGGCAATCATATGGTGCTTAACATCGAAGATGTTGGAAACGCTTTGCTTTCAGCTCGAATGAATTATCCCAATTGCAGAAAACAATTTACAGTTGAGGAAATACCAGAAAAGCTGGTTTACGATAATTATACATATAAATTTGTTTCCGCGATTATCTACATTGATGCTCATTACTTCGCGATCATTAAACGAATTACTGGTCAGTGGGAAATTCATAATGATTTGAAAGAACGAGTCATGAAAGCCACTGCGCGAACACTTCTGCAGAAACATAATATCCATATTTTATTTTATGCCCAAGTATCCAATACAGTCACTGCAAACACTTAGAAACCATTCCGAACAAGTTGGAAAAGACGGATTTGAAATATATTAAAAATTGACGAAGTTGGCTGATGGGAATAAACAATCACGTATAACTTTTAAACTATTCAACTACAAACGAAACTTTTTTCACTACAAACAACTACAAACGATTCCCTGTCAGATGGAAAAAACGGATTTCAAAAATATTAAAAATTGAGAAAGTTACCTCTTCGGAGTATAAACAATCGGCTGTAACTTTTAAACTATTCAACTACAAACCAAACTTTTTTCACTACAAACAACTACAAACGATTCCCTATCACATGGAAAAAACAGATTTGAAAAATATTAAAAATTGACGAAGTTGGCTGATGGGTATAAACAATCACGTATAACTTTTAAACTATTCAACTACAAACGAAACTTTTTTCACTACAATCAACTACAAACGATTCTCTATCACATGCAAAAAACCGATTTGAAATATCTCAATGTCGGGTGCGGGTCAATTTTTCAATTTTGTTTATTTATTAATTGATCCAACTACAAACGAAAATATTTTTACTACAATCAACTACAAACGATATACTACCATTTTATGAAAAAGAAAGTTAATTTTTTGAAAGTCGGGTGCCAGGTTCACATAGCTGAACAGTTGGACCGCGTCCGGCAAATGCGTGCGTGTTTCAAAATCTACATCCTCTCCTTTGGTGTTCCAGATCTTCAGAAAACCATCAGCGAATTAATCTATGCAAATATACTATCTTGCAATTACTGTAGATCATCCTGGTAAGTCTGTTCATTTCTATTTCTCGCGCACGGCATTATCCATTATATTCTCAACGAGGCAAAACATGCGATCTATTAAGCCTTCGGGTTATAAGAGTTCTTCATTCTAGATCGTCTCGTCGTTTCAAGGTATCAATATTCATATATTACAATATTCATTAAAATTGAATTGTTAAAAAGGGGTAGTTCATTAGGGTTGCTATGTTATGTATAATCAATAAATTTATTATAGATTTCAATAGAGCTCCGTAAGGCAATCATTGACCCGGTCACCCAGTCTTTTCGTGGCATACCAAGTTGGCGGAGCTCATGTTTCGTTATTACGGGTAGTGCTCTGCGAGATGAATTCGCATGATTCGAAAAATAATAGGAATTTCATTGTATCGTGAAACTTGACAATATCATCACCGCTTATCAGTTATCGTACGTCATATATTTCTGCCCACCATTTATATGATCGCAAAGTATAATAAGAAACAAGCTGAAGAGGGGACAACACGCGTTATTAAAAATCTCTCTAGACCTAGTGAGCTGCGCGAGTTAAGTATGGTCTCCCGTGAATTGCAGTATAGTGCATGTACATCAGGAGTGCTGCCAATTTCTGATACAATCGTTACAATTACAAATGTTTTCAGTCGGACCTATAACGTTCCGCTTTTTCTCTTACGACTTATTAATTACCAAGTTTGCCATACCGCAATCAAATCGTTATTGGCAGCATCGTTTGTTCAGGTATTTTTAATTTTGCGCCGCCTTCGAAAACTTTGAAATGTATTTGGTATCCTATTTAACGATTAAGTAGATATTATTAATAGCTATGGAATATTGGTGTAAATGAAATAGAAATCATTTGACACTTTTTAGTGCATTTCGAAGTCGGATTTGTTTTTTGTTAAAAATTATTCTATTTTTACACTTTTTAGTGGAACCAGTAGTATTTGTAGGATAGTGTAAGGTGATTTTAGGTTTCTGTTGCTTAGCTAATAACCATAAACCGAAAAAAATTGACCAAATTTAAGTTGTTAATAAACAACAAATTTCATAAATTTTTACGAGTGAGATCATCGCAGATATACAGGGTGTCACGCGACTATCTCGACAGCCGAAGTGGAATGATTGCTGAGGTGATTCTAAACAACCTTTTCCTTTGCCAAGATGTTGGTTCGTTTTCGAGTTATCAATAAAAAACACCGACCAATCCGAGCGCGTACAGCGCGTGGGCTCAGGGACTGCAATGTCGGCTACGAAAACAGGGCCTGACGTAGGTTGCGGACGAACGGCTTGGCACCCTGTTGACATAGCACAATAAAAAAACCGAACTGGTAGAACATTTTTAGTCGTGTAAAATGAATACGGAACTTAATCTCTTGGCGCCTGTAATGTAAAAAAGGAAATTCTAAGCATTCTAAACAACAAATAAAAATGATTGAAATGGAATAATTAATAAACGTTTGAATTGTAGGCTACGTTAATGATGAAAAATTTGGAAACGATTTAAATGAAACTTTCGCATTTGTTTCTAAATTAACCTGCTACGTTGAAAGCAGATAATTGTCACTGGGAAACGAGGAAACACGTTCGGTAGAACAGCTGATTTCATGGTTGGGCCAGTGAACTCCCATCATTTATTGTACTTAGGTATGAATAATAGGCGAGGTGTTTCCTCGTCGAATGTTCAGAATCGACACAGTGACCTAGTGGGAATTATTTGCTTTCAGTGTAGCAGGTTAATTTAGAAACGAATGGGCAAGTTTCATTTAAATTGTTTTCAAATTTTTCATCACTAACGTAGCCACTGTTACGTTGCGCGGCGTGAGGCGAGCGTGCAACGTAAAAAGAAAATTTAATTAGAATTATTCTTATTTCTGGGCAATGAGAAAGGTGTCGCTGCCACCAGTTCTGACCGTTTACGACGCGTTAACGTCCTCTACGGTCGGAACAATTAAAAGACGGAAATTTAGATAGAATTCATTTCCGTTGGGTTCGTCAGTGCTCTGGGTCCCGTACGGGTCCCTCCTTGAAACGTTGTGTTGGCGTGCGTTGGATTTTGAAATGTAAATTGATATAGGAATGGTAATCGAGAAAGAAATGTTAATACTGGTTAGTGTGCAAAGAAAATAAATATAATTCAAAACTATTAAACCTAATACAGAACTGAAAATGAATACTGATAAATTCTATTAAATACTGATAATTTCTGTTGGATGAATTAGAACAATACTGGTTAATAAAGGTAAAGATGCTTAACCTATTTTTTATCCGACTTCGAAAAGGAGGAGGATACTCAATTCGATGTGTATATTTTTTTTTTTTTTTTTTTTTTAAGTATGTTCACCGATTACGCTAAGACGGATGGACCAATCGGAACGAAACCTTTTGCATCTGGTAGAGTATGTCTCCCGATTGGTCCCGTTATAAAAACATTTTATATTTTTTCACTCCGAACGCTTTTTATTGCAAAAAACGTACTATTTCATGTACGTGCGGCGTACGGTCGCCGATTTCTGCGAGACGGATAGACCAATCGGAACGAAACTTTTTGCGTCTTATAGAGTATAACTCCCTATTGGTCCTGTAAAAAAAATATTTTGCGTTTTTTCATTCCTAATGATTTTTTCTTCTAAATGTATGTTCGCCGATTACTCTGAGACGGATGGACCAATCGGAACGAAACCTTTTGCGTCTGGTAGAGTATATCCTCCGATTGGTTCCGCTAAA
Source organism: Osmia bicornis bicornis (assembly GCF_907164935.1). NCBI lineage: Eukaryota > Metazoa > Arthropoda > Insecta > Hymenoptera > Megachilidae > Osmia > Osmia bicornis. The sequence continues at coordinate 20,841 of NW_025791334.1, forward strand.
AAACATTTTGCATTTTTTCATTCCTAACGACTTTTTTTTCTGAATGTATGTTCGCCGATTATTCCGAAACGGATGAACTAATCGGAACGAAACCTTTTCGATCTTCTAAAGTATGTGTCCAGATTGGTCCCGTTCAAAAAACATTTTATATTTTTTCATTCCGAACGCTTGTTATTGCAGAAAAACGTACTAATTCATGTATGTGCGCCGTGCGTTCGCCGATTACTCCGAGACGGATAGACCAATCGGGACGAAACTTCTTGCATCTTGTAGAGTATATCTCTCACTTGGTCCCGTCACCTAACGATTTTTTTGCAAGAACGTAATGCTTGATTTACATTTTTCACCGATTACCGCGAGACGGATGGACCAGTCGGATTGAAAATTTTGCATCTTGTAGAGTATATCTTCTAATTGGTCCTGGAAAAAAATTGTTGTATTTTTTCATTCCTAACGACTTTTATCGCAAAATACGTAATACTTCATTTATATCTTCCGACGTTTATGCTGCAGTAAATGTACCGATAGCGATGAAACCTTTCACATTTAGTAGGAGGTATATCCGCGATGATCCCACTTGCAAAAATTTATGAAATTTGTTGTTTATTAACAACTTAAATTCGGCCAATTTTTTTTCGGCTTATGGTTATTAGCTAAGCAACAGAAATCTAAAATCACCTTACACTATGCTACAAATACTACTGGTTCCACTAAATAGTGTGAAATAAAATAATTTTTAACAAAAAAAAACATCCGACTTCGAAATGCACTAAAAAGTGTAAAATAATTTCTATTTCATTTATACCAATATTCCATAGCCATTAATAATATCTACTTAATCGTTAAATAGGATACCAAATACATTTCAAAGTTTTCGGAGGCGGTGCAAAGTTAAAAATACCCGAACAAACGATGCTGCCAATAACGATTTGATTGCGGTATGGCAAACTTGGTAATTAATAAGTCATAAGAGAAAAATTATAGGTCCGGTTGAAAACATTTGTAATTGTAACGATTGTATGAGAAATTGTCAGCACTTCTGATGGACATGCACTATACTGCAGTTTACAAGAGACCATACTTAACTCGCGTCGCTTTCTAGATCTAAAAAGATTTTTAATGACGTGTGTTATTCCCCTCTCCAGCTTGCTTCTTATTATACTTTGCGATCATATAAATGGTGGGCAGAAATGTATGACGTACGATAACTGAAAACCGGTGATGATATTGTAAAGTTTCACGATGCAATGAAAATTCTATTACTTTCCGGAAAAAACTGATGTGAACGCAAAGTAAGAAGCAAGCTGTAAAGGGGAATCACACGCACTATTGAAAATTTCCCTAGACCTCAGTAGGTCACTAGCTGCGCGAGTTAAGTGCGGTCACTCGTGAACTGCAGTATAGTTTAATTCGTAATGGGTATATTGATTCCCATTGAATATTGTTTACTTGAAATTATCAAAGGGTCATTTGTCACTGGTGCCGACACTGGACTAGGATCTTCCTAGTACAGGAAAAGTTTTTAATTTTGCGCCGCCTCCGAAAACTTTGAAATATATTTAGTATCCTATTTAATGATTAAGGTAGATTGTATTAATAGCTGGGAATACAGATAAAATGAAATGCAAATTATTTTATACTTTTTAGTGCATTTTGAAGTCGGATTTTTTTTTTGTTAGGTCTACGATGTTAGGTCTTTTAATGTCCACAATTTTACCATTTTTATTGTGAAATAGCGGTAATTGTATTATGAAAACATTTTCAGCTGTCGTAATATCACTTTTTGAAAGTATACCCTTCTGTCCACAATGAGTACATACAGCATCATCCACTGTGTTCCATTCCGAATAGGTGTTAAGGATATCCTGGAGTGTTATATTTTTTCCTGCCACCTGAGATAAGGGTAGTGTTACAATTATATTGTGCTCTGTGTTAACAGACGTTTGATGGCAACATTTACAACGTATTGTGTGAGTTAACTCATGTTTCACAATCGCTCGGATATCAGTGTAACTATTTATAATATGCAAGAAATATTCAGATGCGTCCTGTGGAATTTCTTGTACGAAAGTACCACCCGCATGTTGTCTAACAGCAAAAGAGTTAAGTATCTGTACATCAGTGCCTAGGTAAGCTTGGGCTACAGCTCTCATAGCATCTGAACTTTTACGTGTCAATATCTTTCGGCGCATACTATCATAACAAAGTATACATTGCAATATAACATTAGCATATCCAGAGACGTGGTCAGCAGTAATGAATACTTTAACCGAGACATCTGCATGGATTGTTGTCGCATTATCTGTATGTACTGGTTCAACGAATGGACGTGTTTTGGAAATTGAAGTCCATTGTACATCATGAATTTTCTGCCTTCGTACCGGCTTACATTTCAGTGCAGCTAAATCTTGCCTATAAGCACTTCGCAATCTGTTATATTCTTGTATAACCAATGTATTTGCCTTCACCATGCACGGATAGGAATTAATTATGTGCAACCCGTTTAAAGTCGTTAGTCGAAATAAAGCCACGTAAGCCTGACCGCAATTGAAAATACTATTACCTATATCGACTACAGCTGTCTTTACGCTTAATCCCTAGCATTTGTGAATGGTGATTCCATAACTGAGAGATATTGGAAATTGATATCGAAGGACATAGACTTTATCCATTATTTCATACTTGGAAGTAATTCTTTGTAAGGAATGTATAGTACCCGTTAATAATCGGAACTGCACTGTGTTGATGTCTTCGCTATCCAGTGCTCGTAAGAATCCAACAATTTCTCCAATAGTACCGTTTACGAGGCCTAATGTAACATCTATATTACGCCTTAACATCACCTTGGCATCAAGTTTGACAGTGATAATTCTATGTAAGCCAGCTGTTTGCGAATTATCCTCCTCGTATTTATCTAACAGTTTGTGCACACGTTTCTTTAAATATGCAACACAGTCAAGAGTGTCGCGTGACGCTAGTTTCACTTCTTCACTGTTAATTGTTGTAAGCATGGCTGTGTTAAATACATTACACATGTAACGCGTAGGAAATATACAAATTGCGTCAAACGGCAAATTTTGGACATAATTGCATAATTCTTTTAATCTGTCTTCACTACGTTCAGAGTAAAAAGGAATTGTCCTCGACTGTAGTGTGGCAATATCTTGTTTCGTAAAAACACCAAAACGAACTCTCGATAGAAGCTCGCGGTAAACATTGTCTTCTCTTTGCCGCATATATATGCATAGTTCGTCATAGTGAAATAAATCTACCCACAAATTCGATACTGCCAATGATCCCAAGTATTTCTCATTTTTATCATTTGTAATCTTAAGAAGCGCTGGTTCTTCGCGAACTGGTGGCAATTGTAACAAATCGCCAAATAACAGAATATGTTTACCACCAAACCATCCGTCCTGGTCTTCCAAGGTATTAAATACCTCCATTAGTCTCATATTTATATACATTAATGTGATGTTGGAAATCATGGACACTTCATCTATTATAAATAGCACAGTATTTTTCAACTCATCCCGTAATGTTTTCAGAGCCATGTCAGACAAATGTCTGTATGGTGCTGTATGACCATGTTCCACGGGAAGCTGAAATAATCTATGCTCCGTTAAACCGTCGATATTAAACGCTGCTATTCCAGTAGGGGCTATTACTGCTGTATACCAACAATGAATTGTCATAATCAAAAAGCTTTTTCCTGTTCCTCCTTCTCCACTGACATAAAGACGCAGTACTTGTTGACTCGAACCATTCGACTTGTTAATAATCATTTTTGTTACGTTATCAAAAATTCTTTTTTGGTCTATATTCAATTCGTGTATGCACTGCGTAAGGTGACAATCGGTAACTTTATTGCCTACTTCTCGGAAATCTTGCATCGCTCCTGCGGCCTCAAGCGGTTCATACTGTATACGATGATCCATCTGATTAGAAGAAATGGAATCTTTAATCTCATTATCCTGTTGTTGTTTAATATATTTAGTAATTAATTCTGTGGTATGATTGAAAGCCTCTTGAAGTTCTTCCAATCGTTCATGATATTGAACACCATTAATAATATCTGTCTTACTTGATGCAAATGCTTCTGCATAAGTATCGTAACGCCCTTTCAACTCCTCCAACTGTCTCCACGGCTTAAATAGTAATAACAGGGAATAGTAGTACTTTTCTGGATTAATACTTCTTTTGTACGTATAATGATTAATTAAATAAGGACGTTAACGTTTCTTTAAATACAAACACGTATTTGAGTCATAAAATTGAAGCGTACATCTTGTCGTTTTAACTTTAGAAACATCATACCACCTAGCAAAATCATACAAATTCCATGTTTCTAACTCTGTAGGCCTATTAGGGTAATAATTGTCAATTATTGAAGGGCAAAAAATATCTGTAGAATCAGAATCGAGACGTTCAATTTCTCTTTGAGTTTTTAGTTTCCGATTTCTTATTTGGTTTACATCTAACCATCGAAATGTCGTGTGAGGATCAGTAATATGCAATGGAATTCCTAAAAGAACATCTGCGGTTTCGATGGCGCCGCATTCTCTATTGTTCAAAGTACGTAACGCGATATTCCATAAACAAGCACGAATTGATTTCGTACTATTAATTACATCAAAAGTATTAACACCATCACTGTATTCAGTTTTGGTAGTGTGCTTTGTGCAATACCAATTTAACAGAGTAGATTTTTCACCGATAAACTGAATATCCATATTTCCTTCCCACGCTGTTAGGATAACCGGATTATAATCATTGATACTTCTTTCACGATCATTACGTGGAAGATCGTATAACCGATTTTTGCTCCTCAGTTGCTTCGTATTTGCTATACTAACAATAATATCTCTTAATACTATTGTCTTTGTAACAGTACGTGGAAAACCAAATCTGCATCGCGAAACGCATACCCTCTTTATGCGCTTTTTTCGTAGACAGTACGAATTGTGATAATGCCGTTGACGCGTATTGACCCGTCGATGTAATTCAGGTGATACTCATTCGGAGACTGTCCCAATATTGGTGCACCTTCTACCCACAATAGGATCTGCCAATGCGGTGTTCCTCTAGTTTGATATTCACGCCTTACGAAGTAATGTTTTATCTTACCGATTGGATTATCGGCTGAACAAATAAACTGTCATATTGCCTGAAACTTGTTTTCCATAAATCTCGCTGCCGAAATGGGATCTAATGCGATTAATTCACTTGCCGATTTTATTGAACGAAGAGTAGGACTAACTTCTCTAATGTAATCAGCTAAATCGGACCATAGCCATTCAGCCGGACTTAGTGTTACAAACCATGTTGCTGGTCCATATTCACGAGTCATAACATTAACATCGCTCCGTACTTTTTGCCAATACTGTCTGGTGTTTAGCAATTTTCCGAAAATTGTATCTAGATTTCCTTCTAATTTATTAGCAGACATTAATTGTAAAAATTCGGAAGCAGTATATCTTATCTTCGGATTGACAGTGTTCAGCTTATGATAAATACCACTCTGAATGCAGCGCATATTCTTATCGTTTAATAAAAAGAACACATATTGAATGTTCAATCTGAACTGCGAATGTTTCGACATTAATCTGGATTTAACGAAGTCAAAGTTCCGTATAGGAATTAATCTATCCTGATTTACTCCATTTCTTCCATTAGGACATTTTTATTTTCTTTTACACGCAGTAGTTATTTTGTCTTTTTAAATATGCTCTCTTAGAATTTACCCTTCCTATATGCTGGCATTGTGATTGAAATTCAAGAATTGTCCTATACCATGAAATTCGAGCGATACGCGAGACTGACGCGCCAAGATCACTGGAGAGGGGTACCGTGCGACTCAACGTTTAATGCATTAACGTATATGGAAACTTTGACGGCTTTTTTCTAGGAGAAGGGTTGATCTCCGGCACATGGTTCCTTTTAGACTTTTTATCCCCTCGATGAGCACTATACGATAAGCCAATAAAAAAATTTGACCTTGAAAGTAGGGGTCAAGGTCAATTTTGCGGTCGCTTTCTTTGACAGATCTCCACTGATCCAGAGGTGTAGAATCACCCCATATAGGTCGTGACATTTAATTTTTTTACACCCTGTACAGTAGTTACGTTTTTCAAGAATTCTCATTTTCTGATCAAGTGCAGGAAGAACGTCTTTGTCGTCTTCCTGATTGTTGAACTCAGAGATATGTCGTTTCATTGTTACCAAACGTTTGCGCCAAAGAGGCTCAATGTTTTTAACTATTACAGTATTTGGCGAGAACGGCTCAATTTTTACACCATTCTCCGTAGAAGGAAACAGCGGTGGAATGTTTGTTGTAAAATTGTCGCTATAAGTAGACAAGGGCCGTTTCATCTTAAAACTGTCGCTACAAGCAGACATCGGCTTTTTTCTTTCAGCATTGTCGCTACAAGCAGACATTGGCCTTTTTCTTTCAGAATTGTCGCTACAAGCAGACATTGACCTTTTCCTTTCATAATTGTCGCTACAAGCAGACATTGACCTTTTTCTTTCATAATTGTCGCTACAAGCAGATATTGACCTTTTTATTTCGAAACTGTCGCTAAAAGCAGACAGTGGCCGAACACTTACCAAATTGTTACTATAAACCGACATCGGATGATTCTTGACTACCTTACCATTCGATGCAAACGGTTGTATATTCTTGTTAAAGTTATGTTTACTTGCATCAGTAATTACAATAAAGTTCCGTTGTTGCATATGATGCCGATCGTGATATTGAGTGACGCCATAACTGAGTTTCCTGCGATTTATATCTTCTGGCTTGTATAAGTTGTAAAGGCAGTATTTGCACTTCATTAACCTGTACTTGGGGAAAATGTGTAATTCTCCCTGTAATAAGCATTTGTAATAAATGTGGACGCATATCTGCAAAGTTATACCGTACCTTATTTGGGAAAATATTAAAAAGTAATGACGTTGCAAATGATATGGCGAATACACCACAATCACTGCCATGAACTGGTGGAAATTGTACTGTTTCATTATTAATATTATAAAAGGGAAATAATTTTTGAAGAAAAATTTTGTGATCCGGATGTAATCTTCCCTTATTTAAAGAATCGAATATAAATACTGTTTCCTTATCGTAATATGAACATACCTAATGTCCACCAATATTTGATGTACCACTAAATAAAATTTGGACATGCTTTAATCCTTGTGATCTAGGATTTATTCTTTCGGGACACTGTAACTTCCATGTTTCCTGTGGACGGAAATCAGTATACTTCTGCACAAGATAATGAAACATGTCCATATGCGTGTCTTCTAACCATTCACCTCGCCTGATAATATTCTGCAAACGATCTGTTAACTGTGGCATATTAGGCATTCAGTAAATGTACTCGTAAGAGTTTTCTTATATTATTTTATTCAAGTAATTGAAGGAAAAGTAAAAGAAATAATGAAAAGAATAAAAAAAGATAAGAAGGAAATAATAAGTAAGAAAAGAAATAGAATAACAGAAGTAAAAAATAATAAAAATAAATATTATGTGAAACACTTACTAAGCTATGAAAAATGGCAAAAGAAACCAATCGCTCTAGAAGTGTTCGGATAGATGTTCGCGAACGAACTGCTACCATGCACTGGATTACATATGCGCATTAGTGAAATTTACGGCAACAAGAGAGTGTCTTTCGTTGGCATAAAGAAACGAAGTACAGTGATACTCGGATAAATGTGACCGTAAGAGAATAGATGTAATAACGAGAGGAAGCGAGATAGACGGTATAGATATACGTCGAGCAACCACGGTCGAGCTACGGCACTTCAAAGGGATGCCACGAGTAAAACAAATGAGCATCCAGTAAAGAAAATTTCATTTGTAATAATTTTCATCCACCCTCAATGAAAATTGCACCAACAGATTACTCGGAATTTTCCAATTTAAATGAGTCGAAACACGGCATAAATCGGTTTGATGTTACTTTAATTGTCTAGTAATGATTGATTTCATCAATTTAAATTGATTAATAACAAAAGTAGTCCGATTTACTTCCTGTTTGGTCTTATTTTCATCAGAAAAATATCACAAATCTATTGATAAAAGTTTCAAAGCAAAAAATTATAAATAAAAAAGTTTCATCGTTGCGTTAGTATTGTTTTACAGACATATAGTCGATTGTTTTCGCTCCGTCTTGTTTTTCACTCCCCGTCCTTTTTTACGTTCGAAGCAGTCGGGAAACTTCAAATAATGTCGGAATTAGACGATATTCGTGCATCTGTACGACGCAACGGCGAAAATTGTTTCTGTGTGCGATCATAGACTGTGCCCCACCAACTCTGTTCCTTTAGAAGACACAGATTTTGTTCATTTTCAATCCGAACGAGCTACTGTTCAAACGTAAGTACCAAACAAGCAATATTTCATTTTATAATATACATTAATTTCATTTTTAATGGTTGGTGGTTTGGTTGGGTGTAGTTCTGAAAACCAATCACTTCACATTTTTTTTATTTTTTAAAACACAGTATTCTTACGTTTCTGGATACACTGATTGCGAATATCATAGCAAAAAATGCTCACAAGTGTAAAATAATTTCGATTTCATTTATCCCAGTATTCCACACCTATTACTACAATCTACTTAATCGTTAAATTGGTTTACTAAATACATTTCAACCTATTCGGAGGCATCGCAAAATGAAACATAGCAGAATATACGATCCTCCCAATAACGATTTCATTGCGGATAAGGAAACAGTATTTATATTTGATTCTTTAAATAAGGGAAGATTACATCCGGTTCACAAAATTTTTCTTCAAAAATTATTTCCCTTTTATAATGTTAATTGTTTCTCGAGTACGCGTCCGCGACGAGACTAGCGGATTGCAAGGTGATTCGCGTCAACGAGAGTTGTAAATTCTCGCTACGGTTTGACCGACGCCACGGATCGCGTACTACTTTGCGACCGGTTAAGGATACAGAGCTCATTAGGGTTGTAATTAATTGTAAAGATTATGATGGTTATATGTATTTAATGGTTGCACAAGATTTGATGGTTTGACGAGTTACTCTGACTCAAGTATTAACAGTTGTTCGTATGTTTGATTTGACGTATATGTGCTTATGAAGCAAATTGATCGGAGTCTCAACGGAGGCTCTAGAATACGAACGAAGTGACTTGGTCGGAAGACCGACAAGAAGTGTGTAGCGTTTTGATAGTTTGTCTCTAGTTTCTATTTTCCCTCTCCTGGGTCTTAAGAACGGTCAGTTAGGAACTGCAGCGAAATAGCTGAACCCAACAGTCACGATGCACATGGGAGCCCTTTGGTTTAGAAGGATCGGTTGTACCCCAGGCAATAAATGAATGAATGCTTTTATGGTCAAGGTGACCGTTGGTGCCTGGGACCGACAACTGGACTGCGTAAACACGTGCATCACACAGGGTCCGTATAAGACCCGGAAGAGAAGAAGGTTTAGGCCTTTTGTTTAGGTAGTGGAAATAAATGTTCCGAATTCATGGTTTTGGAAACTTCTAGGCCCTGGGTGGTAATTTCTTTAATACGTGATGAACTACCACTCCGGCCAGCTTAGGGTAGTTTTTAAGAGTCATGTTAAATATGACCGATCGTGTTTTCTAAGTTACTGCAATAAACTGTGAAAGCTGCCATGCCGCGTAACATTAATAATGAAACAGTACAATTTCCACCAGTTCAACAACAGCCAAATGGCAGTCATTGTGGTGTATTCGCCACAGCATTTGCAACGTCATTACTTGTTAATATATAATTAATATATCTACATTGGATATAATGTAACATTCGGATTCCTTCCTTCAGATCAATGTACATTTAATAACAATATCATTATTACTATTACTACATTAGGTATGTAATATATATTTAATAACAATGTCATTATTACTATATCTACATTGGCTATAATTTAATATACTGGTACATTCCTACAGATCAATGCACTTTCAATAACAGTATTATTATTACTATATCCACATTAGATATAATCTAATATGCTGATTCCCTCCTACAGATCAATGTACATATAATCACAATATGATTATTACTATATCTGCATTAGATATCTAATATACACTTCATAACAATATCATTATTAATATATCTACATTGGATATAATGTAACATACTGATTCCTTCCCACAGATCAATGTACATTCATTAACAATATCATTATTGCCATATCTACATTGGTTATATTGTTATATATTAATGCATTCCCAAGGATTAGTGTTCATTTAGTAACAATATCGTTATTACTATATCTACGTTAGATATAATCTAATATACCGTGTAACCGTACATTCGTACAGTTACATAGTATAGTACAAGTAGTATAGATTTTTCTTGGGCGATCGGAACTATAGTGATGGTATGTGCTATCCCTACATATTAATCACGGTGGAGCGCGTGCGCGGATCCCTTCCTTCGAACGCCGGATCGAAGGAGCTCAGTGTCTATCCATCGATCGACACTCTGGTCCCAAACGACAAGCAGAACGGACGCTTTCACCTACGGCTCTCTTCCAAGAGACAACCGTCTTAAGATTGCGATCCAGCAAGTCGTGATTAGAGCCCGAGCTTGGACATCTCTCTTTCATTAAGTAGTGGCCCTCTATCTTGGGACTCCGCACCCTTGAAAGATCGCTCTACACAGGCATATCCGAGACGACGTTGATTCCTAGGGAAACCTAGTCGAGTCATCCTCGTTTTGCTTGTGCTCTGGCAATTTTACATTGCAATTTGGAGGGCCGTGATCTCGCTCTTGGCAGTCTTAATTTCTTCTTTGAGTACGCCTCGTACGACAGGAAGAACGTTGACGGATTCCGGCAAATCCACGGTTATCGGATACTCTTAAATTCACGTATTTCAATCTGCAAAGGAGTCGAGGGTCGGGACTTAGTGCGCGACTTTCTCATCCTTTGATTGTGAGTGAAATCGTGAAGTCAGTGCCCCTGTCGATCTGAGGTTCGCAGGTGAAAACCTCGCTGGACCAGAAGTATCCTCGGAATCCACTATCTCGCCATTCTGCGATTCAAGAGGCGCGTCAAAGCTAATATTTCGCTGCACGGTTAATTTTAAACGTTCCTTTTTGCCTACGCGCTCCACGATCACGCGACCTTCGTGCGTCGTGATTTCGGTGTATGTTTCCGAAACAAATCGAGCGATAATAACTCGTCCTTGGCGAAAGACGTTTGAATCGTAGACGGCCAACGAAATTTTGTAACCGTCGTGTGTATATTACTTTTCGCATTCCGAGCAGAGTCACGATTTTGCGTTCAGATCGTTTGCGTTATTCTTTTCATATATTTTCTTATATTTCTTAAAATAAGACTGAGCTTTTTGAGTCGCGTTAAAGTCGCTCGACTGGTTGAGATTTTTTCTTTACGTTATATTTTCTTATATTATTTTATATTCTATTATAATTATTCCGCAAGACTTAAGTGCGTTATTCAACCAGTCATTTTTCCGTATTAAAAGAAGACTGAGTTTTTTGGGTCGCGTTAAAGTCGCTCGACTGGTTGAAATATTTTCTTTTGCGTTACTATTTTTGCATTACACTACTAATTCGTGTAAATCCGATCTGCGTGCTTGGTAAGAATTATTGACGATCAATCTAGTCAAGTCCGTTATACATTGTAACGTGGTGACACCCGTGCCCCCCCCCTCCCGTTACAATCGCTGCGCTTTCTCCCACCTATGCGCCCACCTAATAATAACCTCTAACCCTTCCTTCACCTTACCCCTTTCCCCCAGCCACCGGTGTCGGACCGATGGAGGCGACGGACAGGTCAACAAGGATCACCCCCACAAGGAGCATCGAGGCCGGCGACAGACCCACCCCTCCAATAAACGGAGCAACGTGGGACTCCCAAGGGATCTCCCAGAAACTAAGATGAAGCGGCCCAAATTAACGCAAACGCCCACCCGGAGCCATCTGTCGCCGAGCCCGAAGACCTCAGCCCACCCGTCACTGCAGGAAGTCCGTCAGTCCCATCGACCCCGATCACCGGTGTATCGAGTATCGATAATCGATCAGTCCCGTGCCGAAAAAGGCCCCGTTCCAAAACCCCACCCTCTCCCAAAAATATCCCGCGACGGTCTCGTCATCGCAGCGGCGACGACGAGCCGTCATTGAGCCCTAGGCTACCATTGTTACTGAGTCATTTGAGCGATTTGAGAGTGTCCAAAGCGATTATAGAAGGCGATCATACAGTCGAGATATTTAGACGTATTGTCGGGCGTATTGGTGTGTGTGTGGCGTACCCACCCGTTTGGTGAGTCCCCTCAATTACTACAATTGTGTCATCCTGAGTTCTGGCAACATACCCCTTCTCGTTTGAACCCCCTTTTTTAAAACTACGCGTAACGTAGAGACCCCCGCGAGAACCCATCCCGACCCTGTACCTTCCCACCCCCAGCTATTTCCTCCTCGCGCACTCCCCCGCGAGGTTGTACGGACGTAAGTGCCCGCGAACCCTCCAGTGTAACGCCCCATACCCCTTTCCTTTTGTATGCTTTCGGTTGCCACGATAAGTGGCTGGCGCCCAACGAAGATTTTGTATTTTGCGATATCCCTTTTTGTATAGAGTGAACCCCGAAAGGGTCACAACATATAATTCTATTTTTATAATCAGCGCGTCTATTGAACATCTATTAGATGAGAATTGCGTTCCGTTGACTGTTAACGCGTAAACTGCCACAATATTTGCGGTGCTTCTACCATTCTGTGATAGGCTCTTTTGCCATACTCCAGTCACTCTCTTCATTGAATAAATCAATATTTTGTTACACCGCAAACTTACGTCTCGTTACTGACTTCACCGTTCCTTCTGCCTTCGCGAACGTGCAGCGAACGCGAACCATTCCTTGAGACGCGCAAGGGGAAATCGTACGCTCGTACTACTCGCGTTATCTTCTCCTTCGCATAAGTAGCGAAAGATCTAAACGTTACATTCGGCGCCCAACTAAGGGGCCGAATACGGTGACCAGTAAATTACTAAAATGCAAAAAGAGACGCGGGCGAACACGCGCAAGCAACAAGATGCGTCACCGAACGAATTATTATATGCGGACGATAGAACGGACCAAACAATTAGTTCCGCGCTATTCGGAGGCTCGCGAATTCAGAGATCACCTATTGTGACAGCTACATTACCCGATAAAACAAGCGACAATTCGCCGGCAACTGCTCCATCTAAAACAGGGGAAACGGGCGCGACATTAGATAGCATTTCTAACTTACTTATCAGCCTCACCGAGAAACAAGACAGGCAGGAGGCAAAATTAGCCCAACTAGAGAAAACCCTGTCTGAGCGGATTGATTCACAGATTAGACAACAAGGGGAAGAGTTATACCAATCTTTAACTCAGATTCGAACAGAGGTCCGGGAAGATATCCTAGGTTTCCAAACCAGGTCAGCAGAGTTGAACGTGGCGAGTCAACAAGCCACGACCACGAACAATACGCAATCGCGACGCGTTCCATCAACCGGTTCTCGTGTGGAATCTCATTCTCCAGTAGAAAGACCGTTTCGTGTCAAACCTCAACTTCCGTCATTTGAGGGCACCTCAAAAGAACGTCCTCCCAAATTTCTTCGGGAATTAGAGCGTTTTGTTAGAATTTCACGCGTTCAGGAGGATGAAATGCGACTTATTATCGATCAAGCCCTCAAAGGAGTGGCAAGCGATTGGTGGGATTTAGTTTCGGGAGACATTCGCACCTGGGATGAGTTTGCGTGCGGATTCCTGTCCCAATTTTGGAGCACGACTGTGCAACGTAAAATACGAACTAACCTGGAAACCGGTTATTATCGTGATGACTCGGGAACAACAAGAGTCACGTATGCCATGCGTTTAATTGGGGATGCGAGGAACCTAACACCGCGTCGGAGCGACGATGAAATCGTCCAGATATTGACCCGACATTTCACCCAAGCAGTCCACGATTCAGTCACCAGGCAGAACATCACGACAGTCGATGCTTTCCTTACACTACTCGACCGATGGGACAATGGAGGAACAGTCAACCGATCGCGTGCCCAACCACTCGAATGGCAACGATTTGATCGAGCAAGACCACCAATGCCTCAGCAAAATAATGCTCAACGGAATATCGCTCCGAGAAATCCAATGTATGGAAACAGAGGATTTCCCCAACGGGGCAACTCCGGACCCAGGGAAGGGCCACGAGACCAGCCAAGACAACCACCAATGGCCTAAGATACTCGACCAAGACGGGATCAGACACCAGTAAGGGTCAGAATTTCTGAGATGGCTCCCGAAATTCAACCGGAAGTAACCGAGCAACCCGATGAAGTATCAGAAGAATCGGGAAACGAACAATGAGCGTTCCTGTAAACGAACTGGACCCCTTCCCGACGAAAGATATAATTAGATATAATGCAATATACTGATTCCTTCCTACACATCAATGTATATTTAATAACAATATCATTATTACTATATCTACAGTAGATATGTAATATACATATAATAACAGTACCCTTATTACTGCATCTACTGCATTACATATAACGTAATATATTGATTCCTTCCTACAGATCAACGTACATTTAATAACAATATCATTATTACTAGGAAACTTAATTTTCTACAAAAAAGGTCTCTACATTTTGCCATAGGTCGCACCGTTTCCGAGATATTTCTTCTTCTTCTTGTTCTTGTTCTGCACAGCTGCGCGGAAAGTAGCATTTACAGCTTGGAATAGTACAGAGTTACCTCAAAGAAAGGGGCCAAGGTGTTTCTTCATCTTTATAATGTTGGTACGGCGTCGGAACTGTGAAATATCTTGATATACCTCGAAAACCACGCTTCTGATCCAAAAATGTCATACAACATACATAGTAGGCAATTTAATTTCCTATAAAAAAGGTCTCTTAACGTTTTGCCATAGCTCATACTGTTTCCGAGCTGTTTGCAGATGTACCTCAAGGAAAGGGGCGTCACGCACATATTCCGAGATATTTCTTCTTCTTCTTGTTCTTCTTCTGCACAGCTGCGCTGGAAGTGGCATTTACAGCTTAGAATAGTGCAGAGTTACCTCAAAGAAAGGGGCCACGGTGTTTCTTCATCATTATAATTTTGGTAGTGCGTCGGAACTTTGAAATATCTCGATTGTTGCCTCGCAGACCCTTCACGTCCCGGCGAACAACCATCAGGTAAAAATTATACCAAATGCCATAAAACCAACGCCTGGTCGACTACCCTTGATTGGGGTTGCATACCGTTAAGCGCTCCGCAATTAGAAATTAAGGAAGTTCCAAAAATTATGGAAAAACTCACGGCAACTCATCGACTACGTCACTTCCACTCGTTCACACCTCCCTCCACATTTTCTCCACCAATCAGCAATAGGTTTAGGCATCGAGCATTTTCCTTTTATCCACGCACACGAAAATGCGCTAGTTAGAACACTGACAACTCTCGTAGTAACAACACCTCGAAACATACTCACGATCATCTTGTAATATACAGTTTGTTATTGAAATATACGTCATATCAAACCAACCAACTGATTCAATCACTTAACATAAAAAACTGTTCTCGAGTATTAATTTATTCGAGAGTAACTGTGACGTTTGAGACTCGAAACAACGGTCTCAAGTCAGAGTATTATACATTGGTCCTTCGAGCCGGATTAAGTGCTGTGGAAGCCTTGATCCATCACGACAGCAGCAGAAGAGTCAGCGGCGCAGGAAGCGCAGCATCTTCAAACACGTCCAACGTCGGTGACGCAGGAGCGTCCAGTCGACAAACACATCACAGTCATCGGGTCAAAGCTTGGAAGCCTGATCCAAAACATCACATTGGAGGAGTCAGCGGCACCGTGAGTGCAGCATCCTCGCAACAACACACGTCAAACGATTCAAGCAGAAGAATCGTCGTGGAAACACAGCAACGTTGGCACATCATTTGTCAACGAAGGGAGTTCAACCAGCACATGAGTAGTTAACGCATCGTGGTCATCTACAGACAAGTCTTCGACAACGTAAGTCCGCACTCTTGTTTTTGAGTCACTTCCTTGTCGTTATTACGTTCCCATCAATCGAAACTCTATTTCATTTACCAATTTACAATGGCGCCGAGTCATGAAGATCGCATGAAAAACCTTAAATTGAGACGCGACGCGTTTAAACTCGAATTACAAAACTTCCAACAATCACTAGATAGCTTTGAATCGGGAACCGTGGCATTAGAAATTTTAAAGGTTCAATTCGAAGAACTCGAAATAGAATACGGAGCATTTGCGAAAACCTAAATTGAATTAGACGGTACGGATGGAACAGGTGATTTAATGCGCGAACGAATTTACATAAAATCTTGTTACGCTAACTGTAAAGGTCGGTTGGTAAGTATCACGAATGCCTTGAATTTGCAAAATCAAACAGCCAGTAATCTCGCTCCGGGATCGTCCAATCAGATATCACCGGTAGACTCATTCGATAGCGAAGTTACGTTACCAAAGATCAACTTGCCGTCATTTGCCGGATCATATGAGGATTGGCCAGGCTTTTGTGACCAATTCCGCTCAACAGTTCACGATAATGTACGGATTAATGATTGTAGAAAGTTAATGTATCTAAGATCGTGTTTGAAAAACGAAGCCGCAAAGGCGATAGAATCACTCAGTATTTCAGCCATTAATTATAAAGTTGCGTGGGATATACTAGAAAAACGGTATAATCAACCAGCGTGTATCGTAGCAAATCGCTTACAATCAATGTTCAATATAACACCAATTCGAAAATCGTCACATCGGGATCTCCGAACTTTCTTGAATAATATAGAAGCACATTACCGTGCGTTACAAGCGCTCGACCAACCTAGCACTGATACTCTTCTCATTTATTTATTCACGTCTAAATTGGACAAAGAAACTGCACAGAAATGGAAGGAACACACAAAACACACGCATTTTCCAAAACTCGAGGAGCTATTCGGGTTTTTGCATGAACGGTGTCAGGTACTCGAGCCACTGAAAACATCGGGCAATAGTCCAACCCCGCCAGATCCCATCATACCTAGTCGAAACGGACAATTACCGCGTTATCAAAATCAACGTACATTTAGAGATACCAGATTCAACACTCCTCAAGCATTCGTAACTCAACATTCCGTAGCATGTAACTTCTGCAAGGGCACGCATTTCTCTCAAAATTGTGATACTTTTACCAAAGCATCGGTTTCGGAACGGTCTCAATTGGTGAAAGAAAGAAATCTCTGCTTTAATTGCCTTCGACGAGGTCATTCGTTTAATGATTGTCAAGCTACAACCTGTAAGCGATGCAACCAGAAGCATCACACATTGCTACATATAGAATCCAATATCACTCCTAAACCCGTTCAGGCAAATGCCACGTGTATGTCAGTCAACTCACAATCTTCTCAAGTGTTGCTATCCACTGCCGTCATAGAAATACTAGACAACACAGGAAAGGCTCATACTTGCCGCGTACTGTTAGATTCATGTTCTCAATCACACTTTCTTACCGAAGATTTGTGTCGGCGAATAGGGTTAAAAACGCGAAAGATCTCGATACCGCTCAGCGGTATGAATGCCATGAGCTCAACAATTTCAAAACAAACAGACGCTACAATCAAATCGTGTCATAGCAATTATTCAAACAAATTCAACTTCCTAGTCGTTAAGACCATATCGCAGCAATTGCCCGTTGAACCTATTAGCAGACAACATTTACAAATTCCGAAAGGTATTCGTCTTGCCGATCCCAATTTCAATAGACGGGCTTATTGGCGCTCAAAATTTCTGGGAGCTTCTGTGTGTAGGGCAAATCTCAGTTGACCATTCAACAATGAAATTGCAGAAGACTAGATTAGGATGAATAGTGACAGGTGAAATCGCCAATACACAACCTATTAACCCTTTCGCTACGAGCGTCGTCTTTAGACGACATCCACGTGACGATCTGTGTGTACGAGCGTCGCCTATAGACGGCATCCGCGCGACGACCTGTGTGTACGAGCGTCGCCTATAGACGGCATCCGCGCGACGACCTGTGTGTACGGGCGTCGCCTATAGACGACGTCAGCGTGACACCACTTGACCATGAGGCCCGCGATGTTTTTATCTTTGGGCATACTGTACATCGATGGCATTTGTGTTATTCTCTGGTTCTATTCGAGAGTAAAGTGTTTGCATTGTACAAAGGTACAACGTTGAACCCATTTGATAGGTAATACACTGATATTTAGAACGATCCTTTATATTTATTGTTCGTGTGTAAGAAACATTTAGAATTATCGACGGTTAACGCTTACAAGTTCGTTGATGCGTTGAGGAGGAGGTTTCTCGAGGTGCGTTTATTCGCATCGCAGGCATATCTCGCTCTCCTTGCTCGTCGCTTATCACGCGAGGACCTTCGCGAGGCCTCCCACTCTCGGGACAGTCGCGACATCTCGAAACGCTCGTTACAACGTAACAGGAAATCTTCCTTGAATCATTAGAAGAAATTGGAGAGAAGCTGTTAAGTTTTCAAGGTTTGCAACATTTATTTTAAAATTTTACTTAGGGCTTTGTTTAGTTTGTTTTATAAAATCTTTTTGTACCTCCCGTATTAGAATGGCACAAAGAAGGTCGAAAAGAATTGCATCCTATAACGGCTTAATTGATTCGAACAGTGAGTCAGATAATGAAAATCAAATTAATGTAATACAACACAGAAATAGAAGAGCTATATGTGATACTTCTGAATCAGAAGCAGAAGAGATTGAAGCCCATGACAGTAATTGCGAAATATGGACGTCGAAAACATTCAATCCCAAAATATATAAGTTTGCGGTAGCGGATGCAGGAATTAAAAAGAATATTGATAGATCGGCAAAAATCTTAGACTACTTTCAACTTTTTGTTTCTGAAGAGCTCGTAGAGTTGATTGTAAGGGAATCTAATCAATATTGGTCTCGAAAGAATAATAATAACGTAGATATGTCAGATGGAACAGTATTACCCGAATTATATTGTTTTTTTGCTGTGACATTATTGATGACACGCAACAAGAAATTATCATTAGCAGAGTACTGGAGTAAAGATAAACTTCTGCGTAGCGATATTTTTGCAGAAGTAATGACGAGAGACCGTTATTTTAAAATACTACAAATGCTACATTTCACCGATGATGTTGACCATACTAATTGTCGTTTATATAAAATACGGAACGTCGTTGAAATATTACGGAAAGCATTTAATGAATCATTTCAGCCTTATCAACGGCTATGCATTGATGAAAGTCTGCTTCTATATAAAGGGCGGCTTTCGTTTAAACAATACATACCATCAAAAAGAAACAGATTTGGTATAAAATCGTTTATTCTGGCGGATTGTGAGACAGGGTACGTGCAAGATTTAATTGTTTATGCCGGATCATCTACGATGGTGGATACTGAAAATGTAGACATTGGAAAATCTGGAGCAATAGTGGAAAGCCTTATGAAACCGCATCTGGGAAAGGGCCATACCCGTTATGTAGATAATTGGTATGCGAGTCCCGCTTTATTTAAGTTTTTACATAATAATGGCACAAATGCGTGCGGGACTGTAATGAAAAGGAGGAAAGGAATGCCCAAAATTGACAAACAATTAAAAGGGGGAGAGGCTGCATTTAAATCAACCGACAACTTATTAGTTTTAAAGTGGATGGACAAAAGAGAGGTGTATATGCTTTCTACAATGCATACCCCAGAATTTAAGACGGTAATCAGGCACGGAGGAGAAAGAATTATCCAGAAACCTGTGTGCGTGTTAGACTACAATAACTCAATGGGTGCAGTGGATAAAGCTGATATGGTCATAAGCACCGTGAACTCGACCCGGATATCTTTGAAGTGGTACCGGAAATTTTTCTTTCATTTGGTAGACATTTGCGTCTGGAACGCTTATGGTCTGTACAAGCATAAGATGAAACTACCGATATCCATGGCAAAATTTCAATTGCAATTAATTAGGAAAATACTGGAGAAGTACCATCAAAGTAGAAGTCAGCAACATCGATCGGGGAGTAATCATCCACTAAGATTAACAGAACGACATTTTCCGTCGGCTTATAAATCGGTAGGAAAAAAACCAAGGAGAAGGTGTGTTGTTTGCCATGCGAACGACAGAAGACGCGAAACTGCGTATGAATGCAAAAACTGTAATGTGGGATTGTGTGTCGACCCTTGCTTTAAAATTTATCACTCTGAATTAAATTATTGAGAACTTTAATTTGTTATTGTAAAGTGTAATTTTTAATATTTAAATATATTTTTATTGGTAATAATTGCAAAATCTCCAAATATGTTGTTGTGTAACATTTAAAGAAGTGTACGATCCGAAGAATGACAAGGCTGCAGCGAAAGATGTATGTCCGAACACCAGTTTACCAACATGCACACTTTACGGCGCAGAGCTCCGTTCAGTGGCGTTATTCGGCGGTACCGATGGCGCGTACAGCGGTGCCACTCCGACGGAGCACACTGCCGGAGCGAAAGGGTTAAAGCCACCACGTGCAATTTATCACTCCAATCGCTTCACGAAGATGTGACTAAATTTTGGGACATTGAAGAATGTTTCTCTGAACGAATAATGTCGGGAGAAGAACAAGCATGCGAAAAACACTATCAACAGCACACGATTCGCGATTCCTTAGGGTCGTACACGGTTCGACTTCCATTCAAGGGTATTCCCGACAATTTAGGCGACTCGTACAACATTGCATTAAAACGTTTCTTTTCTTTTGAAAGATCTCTTAATAAAAATCCGGTACACAAAGAGCAATACAGCGCGTTTTTAAAGGAATATGAGGAGCTAGGTCACATGTCGAAAATAAAAAACGAAACTAACACCGGGTATTATTTACCGCATCATTCGGTCGTCAAAACCGACAGTCTCACCACTAAAGTTAGAGTAGTATTCGATGCATCGGCACATTCATCTTCCGGTTTATCATTAAACGATATTTTAATGGTCGGACCAACTATCCAGGACGATCTATTCACTATTGTCACACGCTTCAGGTGTCACAAGTACGTGCTAACGGCGGATATTGCAAAAATGTATCGGCAAGTAAAACTACATCACGATGATTGCCAGTACCATAACATATTGTGGCGCGAAAGTCCCAGCGACCCAATTCGAACATATCAGCTGAATACAGTTACTTACGGAACCGCGTCAGCCCCATATCTCGCGATTCGAACCCTTCATCAGCTCGCACACGATGAAGGTGAAACTCACCCGAGAGCCGCCAAAATATTAACTAGAGATTTTTACGTAGACGATGTTTTGACTGGTGCAAACACGTTAGACGAAGCAATCAAGATACGCGACGAACTCATGCAGTTGACCGCCAAGGGAGGGTTCCTTTTGAGACAATGGGTTTCAAACGAACCAAGTCTCATCGAACCGTTACAAGGAAACAACAAAGATAACCATTTAGCACTTGATGTAGCAGACGGAAAAAAGACGTTAGGTTTATATTGGAATGCGTCCAATGATACATTAGGATACACAATCAGACAGGCAGAATCATTACAACGTATAACAAAAAGAACGTCTCTGTCAAAAATTGCACAATTATTCGACCCACTCGGATTGTTAGGTCCAATGATTGTAAAAGCTAAAATGATCATGCAAAGTCTCTGGAAATGTCAACTGAGTTAGGACGAATCAATTCCGTTCGATATTCATACCGCATTGGTCACATTCGAGTCTCAATTGCATATAGTTCGCGATCTCAACATTCCAAGACACGTTATACCTGGTCATCCCCAGCAAATACAACTTCACGGCTTCTGCGACGCTAGCGAGCAAGCGTACGGAGCGTCTATCTATCTTCGGAGTGTCGATTCAAAACAAAGGATCACAGTACGCCTTCTATGCTCTAAATCCCGAGTAGCTCCATTAAAAACGCAGTCACTACCACGCTTAGAGTTGTGTGCTGCTGTATTACTAATAAAATTATACACTAACATCAATAAGGCTATAGACATACCAATTAACAAAAAGACGTTCTGGTCAGATTCAATGATTGCATTGCATTGGATAAATACAGCACCACACACTTTAAAGCAATTCGTAGCTAATCGAGTAAGCGGAATACAACAAGGCAGTGATCCGTCACAATGGCGTCACGTGCCGTCTGAAGGTAACCCCGCAGACCTTCTGTCGAGGGGTGCAAACCCACTTGAATTTGTAAAACATCATTCCTGGCAAACCGGGCCACGCTGGCTGTCGCTACCTGAAGAGTCCTGGCCGAGTAATAAACTGCACCCCATTGAAATACCCGAAATACGTAAAGTCGTGGTGTTAAAGACTCAAACAATTAGTGAATTTGACGCATTGAATAAATTCTCATCATTCACGCTATTGAAACGCGTTATTGCATATTGTTTACGGTTCTGCTATAACGCACGTAACAAAACAAAACACATAGGCCTACTCACAACGATCGAATTACATCAAGCCCATATCCAAATCATTAGGAACCTACAAGCAGCGGTATTTTTTAAAGAGTTGGCGGAACTCGCGTCAAATACATCCGCAAATAAAACTAAGTTTGCATCCCTATATCCATTTATAGACAAGGACGGCATTATTCGCGTAGGTGGTAGGATAAAACACTCGGAACTACCTTATAACATCAAACACCCTATATTAATACCACAGACAAACCACATAACCGAATTAATCATTCGCGAATTTCACATAAAACATGGTCATAGCGGAACACAGAGCACGTTACATGCCATACGCCAAGTCTATTGGCCTATCAATGGAAGAGTATCAGTGAAATCCATTCTTCGTAAATGCGTAACATTCAATAAAGCACGGCCTACTATTCCGTCCTACTTGATGGGAAACCTACCACACGATCGCGTTCGCGTAAATCGACCATTTCTAATTACCGGAATCGATTACTGCGGTCCCTTTTATATTAAAGAGAAACGACACCGAAATACTAAAAGATTAAAAACATATGTCGCGGTGTTTGTATGCTTTTGTTACGAGCCGGAGGGGGCGGCTGCGTAGCCGGGGCTTAATTTAGGTAAATGGTAATTGTTAATGGCTTGACCAGTGTTGTTATTAACACTGGGAGCCTAAGGAAGTAGATGTGGAGACGAACCTACGTATGGCTAACGTAGGGAGCTCCAGGAGGTTGGCTATGGTGGACGAACCTACGTATGGCTAACGTAGGGAGCCACAGGAAAGGTATAGAGTGGAGGACGAACCTACGTATGGCTAACGTAGGGAGCCTCAGGAGAGTGATATGCGGACGAACCTACGTATGGCTAACGTAGGGAGCCGCAGGAAGCGTTAGTATTAGGTCTCGTAACTTGATTGGTGTACCTCGAGCGGTAAAGGTACACCTTAGTGGGTTTCTGGACAGTAAATATAATTGAACAATAGTATGTAAATTAAACTAGTATGAGTTTATTCTCTATTCCGGACCTTACAATTGTTGTGTGTAATTGTCGCGGTATTCAATGAATTGAACTCTAGGTTGCAAGTTTTAAATGAGTTGAATAAATAAAGTTTGGTTTCGATTCCGCGAAGCAAGAATCTAATCCTTCTCGGTTTTCACGAACACGTGCAAACGGGGGCGGACTACAACGATTATAATAATGCTTAACAGCAGACAACGTACTGTATAGTTACTGTGAGTGCTTGAAAGGGACTTGAATACCCGATCTCGCAGAGTTTCCTCGTTGCAGAGATTATCCGAAAAAGAACGTACTGACGTGTATCGAACTGATTCTAGACTTCAACTAGACCCGAGGTGCCCTTGTCGCCACCCTTTTTATACTCAAAAACTAGAGTAAAAAGGGTGGTGGGGACTGACTCTACGTGACCCGTAAATCTGCAAATATCTCGGAAACGGTGCGAGCTATGGCAAAATGTTGAGAGACCTTTTTTGTTGGAAATTGAATTTCCTACTATTTATGCTGTATGACGTTTTTTGATCAGGTGCGTAGTTTTCGAGATATATCGAGATATTTAAATGTTCCAAAGCCGCACCAACATTATAAAGGTAAATATCTCGGACACGATGCGAGCTATACCAAAATGTTGAGAGACCTTTTTTGTAGAAAATTAAATATCCTACTATTTATGTTCTATAACATTTTTTGATCAGATACGTAGTTTTCGAGATATATCGAGATATTTCAAAGTTCCGTCGCCGTACCGACATAATAAAGATGAAGAAACACCGTGGCCCCTTTCTTTGAGGTAACTCTGCACTATTCTAAGCTGGAAATGCCACTTCCAGCGCAGCTGTGCAGAAAAAGAACAAGAAGAAGAAATATCTCGGAATATGTGCGTGACGCCCCTTTCCTTGAGGTAAATCTGCAAATATCTCGGAAACGGTGTGTTTGATCGTTTTCGCCCCTTAACCGGGAAAGGGGTTAGAAAACGGATTCGGAAGCGATTTTTTGCCGGTGCGCGACCTTACCGAAGCGATAGACTTCCAGTTTACGAAGCTCGTATAGAAAAAGGCGCAATTTATGAATAAGAAAAGTTTAGACTCTGTAGTTGTATGTTAATAAAGTTTAATCAGAAAGAAATGTTAAACAGTTCTTGCGTTCCGAAGCAACGCGTTCGAAATTCAGAAGAACTAGTACGCGAAGACGTATAAGAAGAAGCAGCAGCGTTCGCAAGTATGCGGCGGCATATTTATATTATGTTTCCCCCCCGTCTCCGCCGTCGCCCGCCGGCCTACCAGCTCAGTCGGCTCGCTTCGTCGGCAACGGAGCGAGTGAGATCGCTGGAGGTCGACGGAACGAACAGCTGAGACGAAGGAAGCGATCTAGCTTCTAGAAATTTCAAGCTTTAACGTTCGACGCTCGAACATACCGCCCGCCTTCTTTGGACGGCAAAGAAGCACGCACTGCTTCAAAGAAACCTGGCCCATATATAACCTTAAAGCGTCCAGTATAGTTACGCGCATCAGACCGTTGAGCAAGTGTGTAGTTTTAAGTGTATAAAGGTGAAAAGACTTACAACTAATATAATACAAAGGTAAGTAATTATATAAAGAAAATAGAACGTTATAAGTAACCTTGAAATATAAAGTATAAAGAAAAAAAATATGCGATTGAATCGACTATGGCAGCAAACCGCCCGCCATAAACTATATAAATTTTTAAACGCATGGAAAAATTCCAAACGGAAAATTACGTCGAAGCAGATGAAGTGACGTCAGCAGAAGACACCGGGAGGGGGCACAACTTGACTATTGGTCTGGTGACAGAACCGCTAATAGTTCTGAAGGTGGCTACTCTCACTCGTCCATCTGGCCCTGGATGAAGGGCTTCGACCCGGCCCAGCGGCCATTTTGCCGGAGGTTGCGATTCGTCGCGTAGTAACACTAGTGTCCCCAGCTCCAGGTTCTCCTTCTGCTGACGCCATTTGGGAAGCTGCTGAAGGCTTTGCAGATATTCCCGCCTCCACCTGTGCCAAAAGTGAGAACGTAATATAGATATTTGTCGCCAACGCGAAATAAGAGAAATATTATGCGATTCGGATTCTGGATCCGGAACGATACAAGTGGGTTCACCGATTAAAAAGTGTCCGGGTGTTAATGCCGACAGGTCCGAGGGGTCGTCGGAAAGTGGATGTAGCGGCCGTGAATTTACGCATGCTTCCACCTGGCACAAGAGCGTTGTCATCTCCTCGAAGGTAAGCGTAGCGTTTTCGACGATTCTCCGTAGGTGGTGCTTAACCGTTCTAACTCCTGCCTCCCATAGGCCCCCGAAGTGCGGAGCATACGGAGGGATGAAGCTCCAGTCCGTGCCATCGGCTGCCAACGAAGCTGCGGCGTCTAAGTAAAAGGCGGAGGCGCCGCGGAACATGTTGCGCAACTCCCGGTCCGCTCCGTGGAAAACGGTCCCATTATCGCTCAACATGGTGGCGCAGCGACCTCTGCGACTGACGAACCTGCGAAAAGCGGCTAGGAATGAGGCAGAGGTAAGATCTGAGACAGCTTCAAGATGAATTGCGCGTGTAGTAAGGCAAATGAACAGCGCTATATATCCCTTATAGGATTTGTGTCCTCTTCCTGGTGATGTCCGCAGCTTCACCGGTCCGGCATAGTCCACCCCGGTGGAAAGAAAGGGTCGCCGAGGAGTGATGCGCTCGAGCGGTAAGGGGGCCATCAGCTGCGTGGTCGGCCTACCACTGTAGCGAGCACATTTTACGCACCCTTTAATGACGTCTTTCACCAACGAACGGCCATGGATTATCCAGTAGCGTCGCGCCAGCATGCTCCTGGTGAGTTGCGGTCCTCCGTGCAAGGTACGGAGATGGGCATCTCGAACCAAAAGAGTAGCCAAAGCATTCTTCTTCCCGATGATGTAAGGGTGCCTCTCGTTGTAGGGAATAGAGGCTAGGTCGAGGCGGCCCCCGACGCGTAGTAGTCCTTGGTCATCCAGGAAGGGCTTCAAGGCCCTAAGAGCGGAAGATCGCCGTACCTCCTTGCTCTGTTGAAGCTGGTCGACCTCTGATTGGAAATCGGACTTCTGAGCTAGCCC
Organism: Osmia bicornis bicornis; assembly: GCF_907164935.1. NCBI lineage: Eukaryota > Metazoa > Arthropoda > Insecta > Hymenoptera > Megachilidae > Osmia > Osmia bicornis. Next base: position 47,412 of record NW_025791334.1, read on the forward strand.
GATAGCGATCCGTAGAGCAGCGTCTCGCTCCGAAGTCCGGATAAACCCGGTTTCGGTGTTCAGGTTCCTGGTAAGTCGATGAAATCTAGAGCAGAGAGCAATCACTGCCGTTAAGCGTGTTAAACTTGAAAACCTTGATAGGAGATCGTTCTCCTCGTTTTCCTTTGCCAGGTAGATTTGTGCTCGACCCCTCTCCAAGTCCGCCTCTTCGACCTTTCCTAGAGGTGATGCAGGCCACAGATCTGGGGGGTCGACGAGCCAAGAGGGTCCACTCCACCATAGATGCGACGACAGGAGCTCCGACGGCGTTATCCCTCTGGTAGCCAAATCCGCCGGGTTGTTTTTGGTTGGCCACGTGCCTCCAATTTTGAGGCGGAACATTGGACTGCACGGTGGCAATCCTGTGGGCAACAAAGGGCTTCCAGGTTGAGGCATGCCCTCTTATCCAGTGGAGGGTAACGCTGGAGTCCGTCCAAGCCGTGATGGTTGCTGGTAAGATCAATCCCCTTTATACTTCCGCTATTAGTTTGGAAAGTAGCACCGCGCCGCACAGTTCCAGTCGTGGTATGCTAAGTGCCTTGACCGGTGCCACCTTGGTTTTTGCCACAAGCAGTGTGGCCACGCTGGACTCTCCCCTGGACACTCGCAGGTAGACGACGGCTGCATAGGCTCGCTGGGAGGCATCGCAGAACCCGTGCAGCTCCAGTTGCGCAATGTCCGCCGAGTAATTCGTCCAGCGAGGAATTGCCAAAGCGTCGAGTTGGCTCAGCTTGCTTCGGAATGTTTCCCATGCGGAAAGTAGTTGCTCAGGTAAGTCCTCATCCCATTCTGCGCCAATTATCCAAAGATCCTGCATAAGAATCTTTGCAAAAATTAAAACAGGGGCCGCCCATCCCAAAGGATCGAAGAGGCTGGCTACCTCCGATAGGATACGCCTTTTAGTGTATCGCGTGGGCTCATTGAGAGGTGGAAGAACACGCAAAGAGAAGGTGTCCGTGTTTGGCCTCCAGACGACCCCCAAGGTACTGACTCCAGGGTAGTCCTGGAACACGCACGTTTGAAATTCTTCCGCTTCCTGCAAGCTTGGTTTATTCGATGCCCATTTGCTCAGATCGAACCCTCCCGACTGCAGGATGGAGATAACCTGTCGTCTCAATTCGAGGGCTGCTTTCTCGTCGTCGGCTCCGGCAAGAATGTCGTCCACATACGAATGCCGACGAATTGCGACCGCTCCCAGCGGGAAACGCTCCTCCTCGTCTTCAGCAAGTTGGACCAACACCCTCAGCGCTAGGAAGGGTGCGCAGGCTGTGCCATAGGTGACGGTCTTGAGCCTGAAGTCCTGTACAGGTTGATCGGGTCTGGAGCGCCAAAGTATCCTGGTCCAATCCGCATCCGTGTGGTGTACCCGAATCTGTCGGAACATTTTAACAATATCCGAGGTAAATACTACTCGAAATAAGCGCCATCGTGTTAGAATCATCCAGAGGTCTGACTGTAGTTTCGGTCCAGGCATCAAACAGTCGTTAAGAGAGGATCCAGTGGCGGTGCGAAAGGAGGCGTTGAAGACGACCCTGATTTTGCCGCTAGGGTCGTATCGCTTCACCACGGCATGGTGCGGTAGATAGTAAGCTGGATCCTGAACCGCAGACTCCGGTACCGCCTCCATGTGATCCAAGGCTGCGTATTCCTCCATGAACTGCGAGTACTTGTCTCGCCAGGCTTCGTTGGATGCCAACCTGCGCTCACAGCTGAGCAGCAACTTTAGCGCCGTTGATCTGCAGGGCTTCAGGGCAAGGCTTGGATCCAATTTGAAAGGTAGGTGTACCGAATAGCGGCCGGTTTCGTCCCGAGAATGTGTCTCTCGAAAGTGCCGCTCACATTCCCGTTCCTCTGGTGATAACGGAGGCTGCTCGTGTAGCTCTTCGACCTCCCAAAAGCGTCGAAGCAGCCTATTGGTTGAGTCGTCCGTTTGGCAGTGAAGGCTGTGGACGACCGCCTTGCTGCCTTGACCTTTGGTGTCGGAGACTGGGCCCATCAACACCCACCCGAAAGGAGTGCGCCTCGCCGTCGGTGTGCCAACCGGCCCGACCCGCGACTCGTCCTGTAACAAAACTCCACAAATATCAGCTCCCAGGATTAAGTCAATACGAGAGGGTACCCCGTATTCCGGATCCGCAAGAGTCACTCCTTGAAGATGCGGCCAGGATTGTGAGTGCACTGCTCGAGCGGGAAGTAACGCAGTAAGTTTCCGCAGCACCAACGCTCGAACCGACAAATGAAAGCTGGGGTCCAGACGAGAGCGTAAGGAAAGAGAAACCTCACTTTTCGCCACTCAGCTTTCATTCTCTTCAACTCCTGAGATGGCGACGCTGACCGCCCGCCGTGGCAAACGGAGTGCTTGAGCTACCCAAGCAGATACAAGCGACGTGTCCGAACCGGTGTCCAACAAGGCTCTGACCTCGAGAAGTTCTCCTGATGCCTCCACCTTCACCTTGGCCGTCGCTAATAGTGCGGCGGGTCGAGTGGTAGCTGAACAGGCAAAGGAAGCGGCCACGCCCTTCTCTTCTGTTTCGGTGGAGGCCGTTGAAGTTTGCGATGTCGAAACGTCTCCGACGTTCGCGGGCATATTCTTCGTGGGACTCGGCATCGCATCATGGAGCAGCGTATGGTGCTTGTGGCCACAAGTTAAGCAGACTTGGCTTGACGGGCACTTGGTTAAGTCGTGGCCAACGGTCAAGCAATTAAAGCACGCCTGTAGTTGCTGGGCTCGCTCCTTCCGGCGCCGAGGTGGAAGCGCCTTTAGCTTTGAACAATAAGCAAAGTTATGATTTCCAGCACACGAGGGGCACTTACGAGGGGCGGGACTCTTTGCCGAAGCAGCCAAGACTGCTACATTAGTGCGTTTTACAGGCGCCTCCCTTTTTGTTTTAGCCGGAGCACCTTTGGATGTCGCGGGATGCAACACTGGGTCGGCCTCCTGAGCAGCATCCAACGCTTGGATGCGATTTTCCAGAAAGAGAGAAAGCTGCCGGAACGACGGTACGTCGCGGCTATCAGCTAGAGAGGTCTCCCAGACCAGGTGCGTGGTTTTGTCCAATTTTTGGCTTAAGAAATAAACAAACCACTCATCCCACTGAGCTACCGGTTTTTTCAGCGCAGTGTACGCTCTAATCGACTGTTTGAATGTATCTAACAGCCTTTTCAATTCCGCGGCAGACTGTTGTTGCGCGGGAGGGCAGGAAAGAAGGGCCCTGTGGTGCGCGAAAGACAGAAGATGCAAGTTCCCGTACCGCTGCTCCAGGTCCTCCCAGGCTCCTTGGTATCCAGCATCGGTGATTGGCGTATTTTGGATGACCTCCGCTGCTTCTCCGGTTAAGGCCGACTTAAGGTACAGCAATTTCCGTACATCCTGAAGGTTGGGAACGCTGTGAACGAGACTCTTAAAAAGATCTCGAAAACTCTCCCATTTTAAGGGGTCTCCTGAGAAAGTGGGTAATTGTATTTTTGGCAATTGAGGCTTTCCCGGTGGTTCTGGAGGGGGTTGCACTCCACGCGAGGGGCCCGCCTGCGCGAGGTCCTCTTGGTACTGAGCCATCTGAGCCGCGACCTGAAGATAAGCTTCTTCGATCGTAGAAAAGCGGTCTTGGTCCACGTAAGCACTGTCCTGGGCTTCCTTGAATCGCAACAGTTGACGGTGACCATTTAAAAACGCATCCCAATATCGCTCAAGGAGACCTCTACGCTGTTCTAAGACTGCCCGCGTAATTTTTTCCCTGCCCAATTTACAAAGGTTGGTCCAAAACCGTTGGATCCAACGTCCGAGCTCCTCCTGTTCCCGTAAAATATCCGCGTATTCCGTCACAGGCATCGTAATCCTTTTATTTTTCAGAACTGGGCGTTTCCGAAGCCGTTAGAAGTAACGAGTGTTGATTCGAAGTTCGAGACGTTCCGATGCGTTTACAAACACAGGCTCGACCTCAGAAGACAACGCCCAAGCGGATGACGTCACGGAGAAACCGTTACGGCAAGAGAAATGATTTAGATAAAGAATAAGACTTATCTTTCTCTTGTTTGACTCCTTTTTCCGATGCCTGATTGCCTGGTTAGTGGAATCCTATTTTGAAGCGGCGGGTGAGTCTTCCGGCGTGGGAGTCCAGCCACAATTTTCCAGGAGGTCACTAGCACCACTCACTCGCGACGTGGAAAAACGTTCGTTGACCGCACAATCCGGCTCGAAGGACCAATGTTTGATCGTTTTCGCCCCTTAACCGGGAAAGGGGTTAGAAAACGGATTCGGAAGCGATTTTTTGCCGGTGCGCGACCTTACCGAAGCGATAGACTTCCAGTTTACGAAGCTCGTATAGAAAAAGGCGCAATTTATGAATAAGAAAAGTTTAGACTCTGTAGTTGTATGTTAATAAAGTTTAATCAGAAAGAAATGTTAGACAGTTCTTGCGTTCCGAAGCAACGCGTTCGAAATTCAGAAGAACTAGTACGCGAAGACGTATAAGAAGAAGCAGCAGCGTTCGCAAGTATGCGGCGGCATATTTATATTATGTTTCCCCCCCGTCTCCGCCGTCGCCCGCCGGCCTACCAGCTCAGTCGGCTCGCTTCGTCGGCCAACGGAGCGAGTGAGATCGCTGGAGGTCGACGGAACGAACAGCTGAGACGAAGGAAGCGATCTAGCTTCTAGAAATTTCAAGCTTTAACGTTCGACGCTCGAACACGGTGCGAGCTATGGCAAAATGTTAAGAGACCTTTTTTGTAGGAAATTCAATTTCCTACTATTTATGTTGTATGACATTTTTTGTTCAGATGCGTAGTTTTCGAGATATATCGAGATGTTTAAATGTTCCGAAGCCGCACCCAAATTATAAAGACCAATATCTTGGAAGTAATTCTTTCTAGCGAATGCACAGTACCCGTAGATAATCGTAACTGCACTGTGTTGATGTCTTCACTATCCGGTGCTCGTAAGAATCCAAAAATTTCTCCAATATTACCGATTACGTGGCCCAATGTAATATCTATATTACGCCTTAAGATCACCTTGGCACCAAGTTTGACAGTGATAATTCTATGTAAGCCAGCTGTTTGCGAATTACCCTTCTCGTATTTATCTAAGAGTTTGTGCATACGTTTCTTTAAATATTCAACACAATCAAGAGTGTCGCGTGACACTAGTTTTACTTCTTCGCTGTTACTTGTTTTAAGCATGGCTGTACTAAATATATAACACATGTAACGCGTAGGAAATATACAAATTGCGTCAAACGGTAAATTCTGGACATAATTGCATAATTCATTTAATCTGTCTTCACTACGTTCAGAGTGAAAAGGAATTGTCCTCGATTATAATGTGGCAATATCTTGTTCCGTAAAAACACCAAAACGAACTCTGGATAAAAGCTCGCGGTAAACATTGTCTTCTCTTTGCCGCATATTTATGCATAGTTCGTTATAGTGAAATGCATCTAGCCACAAATTCGATACTGCCAATGATCCCAAGTATTTCTCATTTTTATCCGACGTCGAAAAGGAGGAGGATACTCAATTCGATCAGTAAATTTTTTCTCTTTTTTTTCTGGTTTTGTTCGCCGATTACTCCGAGATGGATGGACCAATTGGAACGAAACCTTTTGCATCTTGTAGAGTATGTCTCCCGATTGGTACCGTTAAAAAACATTTTGCATTTTTTCATTGCTAAGGATTATTATTGCAAAAAACAGAAAGTTTCTAATCTCAACATAGGTTGATTTCAATGACCCTTTAATATATTGTCGGGGGCGTGATGTTGAAGAACTTTTTTATTATGCATAATCAACTGAAAGCTTTAGTTTTCGAAATATTCGTGAAAAACTATTGTTACTACTACACTGAATTCTACGTATGCCTACGTGTATTCTACCGCCTACTCTGGCGCTGTATGGGTCAGAATGCAATCGTCTGTCTCTACTGTTTCTATACACATATCGCGTCGACCAGAAACCAGTATACAGGTAAGTCTCGATTAATGCTAGTTCACATAGTGCGATATTCCATTTAGTGCGAATTTTAAAATGATACCAGGTCGCATTTAATGCGAACAAAAATTCAGTTAATGCGAGGTTTGCGAGGCTTTTTTCGATCCAGACATGGATCGAAGCATGCAAGTTAACAGAGACTTGGATAAAATACTGCGGGTTTATCATCACATATACTTAGATATGAAAAAGCAGAAGAAAGTGCAATCAACACTGTTAAAATACTAAACATGTTTATGCTATTGTAAGTTAATAATATACGTATGATAAGGACCAATTCCTATATTCCAAGTATTCGAATAGTAAGAATTCAAATGATGTGAACAATTTCTGGGAATTATGACTCGCACTTATCGAGACCTACCTGTACATATATAATAACTATTGTTTCGAAGCGTAACGCTATTTTAAATTTCGCCGGAACTATCCTGACAAGGATATGCAGGAAGATTGTGGAAAAGGTAGTTTAATAAAGAATCGAAATTCGTCACTCAATGATAACACAAATCACTTTATTAACTCCGCTTCCGCAACTGAAGCTTCGATAAGCGTGTAACTTCCCCGCGACACGTTGAAGGCGAAGCGAATATTGTCGTTAGGCGTTTTAGTATTCGATCATGCGATAAGCGCGTTGTTAGAAGTAAGCGAGAGACGTGTATTGCGTTCGATGTTATGAACAAAAGTGATGTATCGATCACCTACAGGCACCTCGATCACGCGTGGCGCCAGGATCGAGGGTTTCGTGACGTCATTAACGGACGAGTTAATTTGTCAAGCGGGATTCTTAAACTAAGCGAAATTAATGAATAAAATTAAATCTTAACCTAATTGTAGTATTAATTTACAACCTTAACATACCGCCCGCCTCGGATGTGCGCATCCGACGACGCAATCAACGCAAAGAAATAAAGATACTTAATCTAGTTACAGCCGCCGTGGCAGAGCGAGTCGACGGCCGTGCCTCGCTGGCATTTCCGGAATCGCAGGCTTCGCATTCGTTTATTTCTATTGGAAGAAAACACAGCTTTACAAGAGGCCGTTTGAATTCCGAGTTCGCCGTTTTAACCGTGACAACACGGGTTACATTATCCGCTCCCGGATAGCATTTTATAATCCGCGCGAGTTCCCACTTGCACGGAGGGGCAAGCGGGTTTTGAAGGAGAACAATCCGACCGACCTTAGCAAGGTTGTTCGCTATGCGCCATTTCGTACGTTGTTGCAACGTGTGAATATAATCAGTCGACCATGCCTTCCATACACTCTCGGAAAGTTTCTTTAATAATTGCCAACGAGTCAGGCGTGTATCGTGGACATCGAGAAGCGTTACTGACGGAACTGCTGTAATAGCGGTGCCGATCAGAAAGTGACCAGACGTCAGCGCTATATAATCGTCCAGATTATCTAAAAACGGTGCTATTGGGCGTGAATTCATACATGCTTCGATTTGACATAACACCGTGGTTAACTCCTCAAAAGTGAGGGTGTGAGCGCCGATAACACGTTTCAAGTGCTGTTTCATACTTCGAATTCCGGCCTCCCACAGTCCACCGAAATGCGGAGCGTACGGGGGAATGAATTTCCATGCGACATGGTCACCGGCAATTTTATTAAGAAAATTCGGATCGCGTGTTGCAGCTCTGAACGCTGTGGCACCTTGAAACGTCGTTCCATTGTCGCTGTACATAGTGACGGGCAAACCGCGACGAGATACAAACCGATCATAACAAGCGAGGAATGCATCGGTTGAATAGGACCCTACTAGTTCGATATGTACCGCGCGAGTGGTCATGCATATGAATAACGCAACGTACGCTTTTACCGATTTATATCCGCGACCGGGGTTCGCTCCAACCAAGATTGGGCCCGCATAGTCCACGCCGCAATGTATAAAGGCTCCTTCTGAGCGAGTAACGCGTGCTGACGGAAGATCTCCCATTAATTCCGAAGGAATTGTCGCACGCTGTCGCGTGCATGTGACGCATTTGTATAAAACTTGGCGAACAGTAGGACGCGCTCGTATAAGCCAGAACTCTTGCCTCAATTTCGACAACGTTAATTGAGGGCCTGCGTGTAATAATCGGGCAGCAGTGGTTTACTTGTAGCGTGACCGTGATCAGAAGGATCAATATCTGCAATTAATTCGAGACAATTACTAGCCCATTTTCGCAAAGTGAAACCGCCTCTTTGTAATAAAGCTATCACGTGGTCGCAAGTTTGACGCGCTAGTTGTGGATTGTCTGCACCGAACGCGCAGTCATCAACGTAAATTTGATCCCGAAAAACCGCTAACGCAAGAGGATACTTCGCTCCTTCGTCTTTTGCAAGCTGTTGCAGAACGCGTAACGCGAGATAAGGCGCGGGCCCAGTACCATATGTAACGGTCAAGAGCTGAAAATGGCGCAGTGGGTCCGACGGTGAAGATCGCCACAGAATTCGTTGATAATCAACGTCCTTGGAATTTACAAGGATCTGCCGGTACATCTTCGCTATGTCTGCTATGAAGACGTATCGATAAAGACGCCATCGAAGCATCACGGCGGGTAAGTCGATTTGTAGTTTCGGACCGATTAATAAGTGATCGTTTAAAGATTTACCGTTTGCCGTTTTCGCAGACGCATTGAAAACGACTCGAAGACGCGTAGTCGTGCTGTGTTCACGAATGACCGCGTGATACGGGATGTACACGGTTTGAGCGGATGGAACCGGTGAAGAGTCTGTGACTTCTACCATATGACCCAGTGCCTCACATTCGTGCAAAAACTTTGAAAATTCAGTGAGGTGTTCCGTGTTTCGTCGGAGACGATTTTCCTGCCGCAGAAACATAGTGGTCGCTACGGACAGTGAAGGCCCTATATCAATGGGAGGTCCTTCGACAAACGGAAGTCGAACTATATATTGCCCATCAGGAGTTCGAGTATGCGAGCGCTGAAAATGCTCTTCGCATTGCTGTTCAGAAGGAGAGAGACGCGTGACGGACGGCAACTCCTCGATCTCCCAGAATCGTCGAAGTTCTATGTCTAAGTTCGACGAAACGTTACAGTGAAAAGTCTCAATGGAAGCGGAGGAAATGGATGATGACGATGGAACGGGACCAGACAGAATCCATCCTAATGTGGTATTTTGGGCAGTACGTTCGTTCGTCATACCCTTTCATAAACCATCTAAAACCGGGTATCCACCGGTATCAAACGCCCGTATCGTATCACCGTTCCGAACCCTTTTGAATAGGCAGGCGTTGCCTCGTTGCATGCAACGGCGTGCTGCGGCTCGGACAACATTTCTTCGTTTCTTGATAGAAACGGTTAGGCAATAGGACTGGGCCACTACAGGCGAGGAGTTTCGTTTTGCTGCGTGCCGTTCCAAAGGAACGGAGGCAACGGACCCATCCGAAAAATTTGTCGATTCTTTGCCGTTCCATCGAAGGAAAGGTTCATGCGTTTGCACTTGACATAGCGTTTCGTGCCGTCACTTGGGTTTCAATTTATTTGAAATCTTGCAGTATTATTGGATTCATTTCAAAATCGATGAAATTATTTATGAACTTAATCTAATTTAATGTAGATAAATTTTATCGTCTAAATATATTTAAACAGATCAATTATCTTCGGTGATACGCTGTACATAAAAGAGCAATGTTAATAATCACCTGTATGATTACTGAAAAAGGACAATGTTAATTTTCCAGAGATTTTTCCGTTGCCGAGTATCGAAAGTTCTATTGGGCTGTGATACGGAAGTGAAGGAACGGGCCGATCCGAAAATTGTCGGTTTCTTGCCATTCAAAGCATAGGTTCGGAAACCACTTGAAACGTAAAAACAACATACCCAGGCGAAGGCCTGAAATGCTATGTCAAGTGGAAACATAACACTTGAGACACGAGATAATATGATTTGGAATTGGATATATCAGTGAGATAATACTAATGCAACGACTGAACTTTGTTATTTTTCATTTTTATCTTAAAAAACTGTTACCAAGATATTTGTGACGTTTTTCTGGTTAAAATGATACCAAACACGATATGGTTTGGATAATTACACTAAAGAAACAGCATGCAGCAAATCGAAACTTCTCACCTATAGGAGTTTATTTCAAGACACGAAGAACTATTGTCCGAGCCGTATCACGCCGTGGCATGCAACGAGGCAACGCCTGCCTATTCAAAAGGGTTCAGAACGGTGATACGATACGGGCGTTTGATACCGGTGGATACCCGGCTTAATAGGAATAAGCCGTACTGATCAGCGCCAATAATCATTTCTATAGGATCCGAACTAAAGGGATTTTCATCAGCTAAAGCAAGATCGCGAATGTGAGAGAGCTTGACGACAGCTGTGACGCGGTTTGGTGTATAGCTCGACAACGAGCGTAGAACATAAGCAGTCATGCAGTATACGGACTCAGTTTTACATGAAGCGATAGTGAAAGTTGCCAATGAACAACAAGAGGTGGCAGTGTTACCGATGCCGGTAATACAGGCTGAGACACGCGAACGCGGAATTCGTAATCGTTGCGTCAGATTCTCCGAGATTATAGAAACGACTGAGCCCTGATCGAGAAGTACGCGAATCTTTTCTGAACGACCCGATGGCGATCGCAGTTCGATTCGTGCAGTTGCAAGAACGACTTGTTGCGTAGCAGTAATTCGCGGTACAGAACAAGATGTAAAAGTCGTCGTTGCAGGATCATCGGCATTACTGGACGATGACGCACCGTTTGTTGACGAAGTCGTCTCGTTTGTGGACGCCGTCGACTCGTCAAAATGCAACAAGGTATGATGACGTTTCTTACAAATAGTACAACCATGCAGGCTCGTGCATTTCCGTGTAGCGTGGTTCGGGCTTAAACAATTTACGAATCGGTTTGCCTTTTTTACGAATTCGAAACGTTGTACTGCGGATTTGGTTTTAAACGACGAGCATTGTCCGAGCGTATGATTTGCTTTACATAATTCGCAAGTACCTTTCGCAATAGCGGCTCCGTGTAATGACGCGGCGTGTGAACGATTCGATTTCGTTGTTGACATTTCGGCGTTTCGAGCGGTCGATCCTGACGTGGATGATCCGATAGATTGTAAAGCGCGTATTCGCGATTGTAAAAAAGTATCCAGAACGCTAAATGCAGGGCATTGAGTATCGTTGCCCAGTTGCAACTCCCAAGCCTTACGCGATGCCGAATCTAATTATTTTGTTACAAAAAACACGAGTAGATCGTCCCACGGATCGACGGGACGTTTGAGATTTTTTAAAGCGTTAACTGCCATATTGGCTTTGTCGCGAAGGTTTCGAAGTTGATCAGCCGCCTCAGAACGAACTTGTGGTAGGTCGTACAAAGTATTTACATGCGTTGTAACTAATAGCCACGTGTTTTCATAACGCCCGACCAAACGATCCCACGCGAGTTGAAATCCCGTCTCGGTTATCGCAATGTTCGTAACAAGATCCGCCGCTTCTCCTTGTAGACATGATAACAAATATTGAAATCGAGAAACGTTTGACAGACCTTGGCGTGCGATGATCATGGCTGAGAAACGATCTCGGAAGCTCTCCCACTCACTGATGGACCCGGAGAATTGTGGCAGATGAAGAGGAGGCAACCGATCCACAGCGTTGTTGGATTGATGGACAGCTTCATCCGCTGGACGAGTCGTTGAAGTACCGGAAGAGCCAGCAGCCTCCACCTTGGAAAGAATTTCCGCCATGAAGTCCGACGTGTCCAGATAGATCTCGTGCAAGGCCAAGTATCGTTGAATAGTAGAAACTTACCTCGTGCTATTCTGTTTCTCGGTACTGCAGCATTCGGCTTCGATTCTTGGTTATGACTGTACCGACCCCTGCTGACCTGACGTTCGGTCGTCGGTGCTGAGCGGATTGCAGGTTTCTGGCGCTTTTTACTCGAATTTTTAAACGTTAATAACTGGAAAACAACGCCGTAAGCGCTATTTCGTTATTCTTGATTTTCGTTTTATTTTGATCTCTAGAATCACCCCTTAAAATATTGCCCACCTGTTGTCGAACACCCTGTATACATCCGGCCGCCACGGCCGCGTTGTGCCGCACAGTGCACTGTGCGCCGTAACGCGGCCGGCAACACTTTCCTAACACAATAGTGTTGTTTAAATAATAACGAAAGCGACGCCGGCCGCTATGTATGGTTTGAATAATAATAATAATAATAATAAGTTTAATGTCAACGAACCGTGGGTATTATATAAAATGTCCGGGCCGCTTGTGAAATACCTGCCCATTATATACATTGCCCAGTAGAATGTGCAATCTACACAATGTCTGGTCATTTTACAAAATGCCCACGTTGAACACATTGCCTGTAACACCTTTCACATCTAATAGGAGAAATTTCTACAATGATCCCACTTGCAAACATTTATAGTATTTGTTATTGTTAATAACTATTGTTGTTATAATTATCTAATAAGAACGGTACACCACCTTACGGCATGCTACAAATACTGCTCGTTCCACTAAAAAGTGTGAAGTAAAATAATTTTCAACAAAAAATCCGACTTCGAAATGCACTAAAAAGTGTAAAATAATTACTATTTCATTTATACCAGTATTCCACAGCTATTAATAAAATCTACTTAATCGTTAAATAGGATACTAAATACATTTCAACCTTTTCGGATGCGGCGCAAAATTAAAAATACCCGAATATACAATCCTGGCAATAACGATTTGATTGCGGTATGGCAAACTTGGTAGTTAATAAGTCGTAAGAAAACAAATTCGAAAAGTTATAGATACGGCAGAAAACATTCGTAATTGTAACGATTGTATCAGTAGTTGGTAGCACTTCTGATGTACATGTATACTGCAATTCACGAGAGACCATACTTAACTTGCGCAGCTTACTAAGTGTAGGGAGATTTTTAATAACGTGTGTGCTTCCCCTCTGCAGCTTGCTTCGTACTTTCCGATCATATAAATGGTGTACAGAAATATATGACGTACGATAACTGATAAGCGATGATGACATGGTAAAGATACACGATACAATGAAATTCCTGTTATTTTTCAAAGAAAAAAATTATATGATCGTCAAGAAAGAAGCAAGTTGTACAGGGGAATCACACACGTTATTAAAAATGTCCCTGGACCTAGTAACCTGCGCGAGTTAAGGGGGTAGACACAGTACGTGACGTCACCGATTCGGGACGTCGGTATTGCAGTAGTTTTTTCGTTGGGCCTGGTGGAGCCACTTCCGTGTTTTGTTACGAACTTGAAAGGTTTAATTCTCAGCTAGCGTGCGCGCAACACGATCTAGGAAGGCAAGAGCGCCTCAAGTATTTTTACAAACACATTCAAACGCTCATCTCGCCAGAGGCATCGCCACGATACGCCTGAAGAACGAAAGCGAAACATTGGCGCGCGTTTAGAGTGAGATGTACGGTGATCATGCTATCTTTCTTTCAACCGAAATGATAGAATTGTCACGCTCCGATAAATTCTGACTGACCAAACGCGTGGATTTTACATAACACACGGTAGCACTCCTCGCTGCTGAAAAATATATGCCTGCTCCGAAGGAACGGGCAATCTCAGAATTATTTTTAGAAGAAGTTATTAACTTTTTTAAATAAATGTTTTTTAATTAATAAAAGTATACAGGATACGTCATGGTATGATAATGTATATTTTTCTGTGATTTCATTTTCTTCGTGAATGCAACGATGCAATCAAAAAATGCAAATCCATTTTTTATGTAAGTAGAATTTTTTTTTTGTTACTTGTGTCAACTCCTTGAAACATTCAGCATAAAAAAGTAATATGGTACTATTAGAACTAATAAATGGAGGGACCTCGCGTATGTACAGTAAAAGTTGAATATGTGCAACAATTCATATATTCAGCAGAGGTGTCGAATCTCGGATTATATGCGATGGCCAGCCAAGCGTGAACGTAGAAAGGGACAGACAGTGGAGGAGAGAGCGAGAGGTCCAATGATCAAAGGAAAGAGCCGAAACATATCGGTGTGACTAATACTAATTCAATTATAAAACTTTTTTATTTTTGACTTTTTTTAAATGAAATTTTTACTAGCGCATTGGTGAAATTTTTCTGATTAAAATGATACCAAACACGATATAGTTTGAATGAGGCGAGGTTTGTTATGGGGCGCTGTAAAAATCCAGGCGGACGGCAGTCAAATCTTAGAGAAAAGGGACAATCTCAACATGCAGAATGAGAGAAGGACAGTATGACTGTAGTGCGTCTCACTCAGCGTTCGTGCGTTGTTGCCTTTTTCGCTTGCCTTCGCAGCACAGTTCGAGTAGCGTAATCAAGCTGACGCTTGATTCTGGCTACGATTCCAGATCGGCAGCCTTTCTACTTAGACGCCACCTTATAATTACTAGCTGAACTAAATTTGTCACGTGACTTGCTCTGTAGTATCCAGATAATGGCGGAACTCGTCTTTGGGAATGCTTTTACGGGAATACACTTTTCGTCCTTATATGAGAAGATTTTGATCAAAGTAAGGGTTCATTCGAAAGAGGAACGTTCAATGCAGCGCGGTCTGGTCACCGTTTGAGTCACAGAACTGTTTTAGTGACTTAAACAATACTTGGAATCAGCGGATGTATTTTGTTGATTTTTCCTCTACTTTGGACACTCATATTATTAGATATCAACACAATTTTGTTGAACCATGACCAGACCGCGCTGCATTGGACTTTCCTCTTTCGAATGAGCCCTCACCCAGCCCAAAATCTTCTCATATAAGGACGAAAACGGTATTCCCGTAAACCCCTTTTTAGGCCCATTTTTGCCGGTAATGTCACCTCGCTGCATTACCCTAGTCTACCCCCTTAAGTATGGTCTCTCGTGAACTGCAGTATAGTTAATCGGCAATGGGTATGTTGATTCCCGTTGAATATTGTTTACTTGAAATTGTCAAATGGGTCATATGTCACAGGTTGCCGACGCCTGAAGTAGGAACTTCCTAGTAGAAGAAAAGTTTTTAATTTTGCGCCGCCTCCGAAAAGATTGAAATATATTTAGTATCCTGTTTAACGATTAAGTAGATTGTATTAATAGCAGTGGAATACAGATATAAATGAAATAGAAATTATTTTATACTTTTTAGTGCATTTTGAAGTCGGATTTTTTTTTTGTTCAAAATTATTTTATTTCACACTTTTTAGTGGAACGAGCAGTACTTGAAGAATACCGTATTAGCAACCAATTGGTAAAAAAACTAACGAAGTTTACTTGCAGGGACAAGTTTGAAAAATCGCAATCGGTATAATCCTTGGAGGGTAACCCTAAAGAATAGGCTTTTTATTATAATAACAATAGTTATTAACAATAAGAAGTTACATAAATTTTGGGAAATCGGATCATCGCGGAATGATATACGAAATGTGAAAATTTTCATCGCAATCGGTGCATTCCTTGAACCAGAACGTATTTTGCAATAATGAAAACCGTTCGAAATAAAAAAATGCGAAATGTTTTTATAACGGGACCAATCGGAAGACATATGCTACAAGATGCAAAAAGTTTCGTTCCGATTGGTCCATCCGTCTCGGCGTAATCGGTGAACAAAGCCAGAAAAAAAAAAAATATACTGATCGAATTGAGTATCCTCCTCCTTTTCGAAGTCGGATAATAAAATAAATTTGTTACTGCTCTTCTGTTCCCATGGAATAAAGAAGATTACTTATAAAGTTTATAGTTTGTAAGTAAGTGAAGAAAATATTTTATTCAAAATAATTTGAAAAAGTATTGTCATTTCTGTCGCAGTTTTGATGATTACCCAGCATCGTTAAACACATACGTAGATGCAAAGGCGACCGATGTACACTGACAAGGGGACCGCCAAGGTGAGGACAACTCGATTTTATCGACAGTAGGTAAAAGTTGTAGTATACATAGAGTGTTATAAAACCCTTATTGGTTTTGAGAGAATGGGCCTTTGTTTTCGAGTTATTGCAGTTTAAACAATTCTGTGCATCTGGTCTTTCAGTTGTGAGAGGCGGTTTACAACAGCGGCGCTGTAGGTGAGTGAGTAAGATAACGGACTGGAAGTCTGTAGGTTGGCGCGTTCAAAACCTCGTTTTGGAGGTTGACATTTTTTTTTTTTTTTTATGATTTTTTCGATGCAATTTGTTTTTGGTTTTATTCTACATTAATTTAAAACAAATAAATATTAGTAAAAACATTTGTATATAAAAAAATAATATATTTCTGATACAGCGTATTGCTCGCGTCTGCAAGCAATTTTGCATATATATACCGGAGAAATGTCTTTCTTTTCGGAACTGTTATACCGAAGGTATCGACGCCTGGAATTGCGCACAATATTGAGGGTGATACATATCATAAAAACAATGGAAGCACAATTTATTCACACACCACGCACATTGTAATAACGCAACTTTTTCACAAGTACAAAATCCTAAATTCTAGACGTCGATACCTTCGGTATAACAATTCCGAACAGAAAAACATTTCTCCAGTATATATATGCAAAATTGCTTGCAGACGCGAGCAATACGCTGTATCAGAAATACATTATTTTTTTATATACAAATGTTTTTACTAATATTTATTTGTTTTAAATTAATGTAGAATAAAACCAAAAACAAATTGCATCGAAAAAATCATAAAAAAAAAAAAAATTTCAACCTCCAAAAAGAGGTTTTGAACGCGCAACCTCCAGACTTCCAGTCCGTTACCTTACTCACTCACCTACAGCGCCGCTGTTGTAAACCGCCTCTCACAACTGAAAGACCAAATGCACAGAATTGTTTAAACTGCAATAACTCGAAAACAAAGGCCCATTCTCTCAAAACCAATGAGGGTTTTATATCACTCTATGTATACTACAACTTTTACCTACTGTCGATAAAATCGAGTTGTCCTCACCTTGGCGGTCCCCTTGTGAGTTGCATTGAACTTGTCGCAGTGAAGTTGGCTACAAATCGGCTCACCAACGCTGCGTGAATGCGTTAGTGAATTTGTAGCCAACTTCACTGCGACAAGTTCAATGCAACTCAGTGTACATACTACCGTTTTGAATTTTGTACGCGTCGCCTTGATGCGGCTGATGCAGTGCGCCGTCGCAATACGATCTTAACGTGTTAGAGTATCGTACGTCATGATGTTGAATAAACGCGAATATCAGTAACGGCGCATGTGCGTAACGTAACCCACAGCGCTAACAGCGCCTCTAGCAGCAAAAATGTGTAATCCACGCTGACGTAGGCATGACGTAGGTGTTAATGAAACTGATCGAAATTTATCGATACAAAACAATTAATATCTCATAAATAAATGCACCGATTGCGGTGTTATTGCGCTCAAAAGAAAGAGAAAGACAAGCCGAAGCAGATTGAGTTATTAGAATGAAGTTCAGTTGCGTACTTTTTCTGTAAAAGCAAATTATTTTTTGCATAACGCTCAAAACGCTCTGCTTTGAGATAATATACTCGGTAGAGTCTCGCTGTCGCCGGCGGACCAGCCTTCGGCCTAAACTACTTGGCGTGGAGACTCTACCGAGTCTCCTGATAATGATATTGTTATTAAATGTATATTACTCTTCCAATGTAGATATAATAATAATGAGATGGTTATTAAATGTACATTGATCCGTGGGAAGGAATCAGTATGTTACATTACATCCAACGTAGATATAGTAATAATTATATTATTATTAAATGTACATTGATCTGTGGGAATGTATCAGCATATTACATTACATCGAATGTAGATGTAGTAATAATGATATTGTTATTATATGTATATTACTCTTCCAATGTAGATATAATAATAATGAGATGGTTATTAAATGTACATTGATCCGTGGGAAGGAATCAGTATATTACACTATAGCCAATGTAGATATAGTAATAATGACATTGTTATTAAATGTATATTACATATCTGATGCAGATACAGTAATAATGATAATGTTATTAAATGTACATTGATCTATAGGAAGGAATCAGTATATTACATTATACCTAATGTAGATATAGTAATAATGGTATTGTTATTAAATGTACATTGATCTGTGGGAATGGATCAGTATATTACATTATATCCAATGTAGATATAGTAATAATCACATTGTTATTAAATGTACATTGGTCTGTGGAACGGATCAGTATATTACATTATATCCAATGTGGATATAGTGATAATGATATTGTAACTATCAAAGAAAGGCCGCGAAGCGTCCCCCTCCGATTTTGATGAAACTTCGTATATTTGTTAAGCAGGTAAAAATAATTGACACGTATTTTTTTATATCGGCTGAGTCGCGACCTTAAGGGGTGAAGCCACCCCTTAAAGTTTCGACCTGAAACTGCTATCTCGAAAACCAAAGAAGATACGTGAAAACTTCTAATGGGCGGATTTAATGGTTTCTTATATATAATAATATGACGTTAACAGATTGTCGAAAACCTTTTCCTCTTCTTTTATTATCTTTCCTTCCTTCCCCATCAGGGTCTCCTTCACTCCCATCAGCATCCCTCCCATTGCCCTTCCTTTTTTTCTTTTTTATTTCTACCAGCTGGGCTTCCCACCTGTATCCTTTTGGCAACCCTCCTTCTACCTTCTCCCATCCTTTCTGTTCTAGCCCTGTCTCCATTAGAACTATCACGTCCCATTGCGTGATCGTCTTCCAGAAGTCCTCATCTTTATTTCTGATCCCCGTACAGTTCCAGAATCCTATTTCCCACCCCTCCTTTTCTCTCCCGATCTTTTCGTCCTTTTCTTATTCTTTCTCTCTTTTTTCCTCTTCTGTCCATTCCCCTGCCCTCTTCTTTTTCTTTTTCCTTCACTTCCGTCTTATTTCTCCCCCTCTCGTTCTTCTCTTCTCTGCCTATTTGTCCCGCTCGTTCTTCACTTTTTTCCCTCACTTCTCTTCCCCCACAGTGCATGTCTCCCCCTGTTATTCGTGCCACTCTTTCCCTCCCCAGTCCTTCAGTATCCCTCTCTCCTCATCCCACCTCCACCATTTGCCTCCTACTCTAATTCTTCTATAGTCCACCCATACATTTCTTCCTTTTTCCCTTTCTTCCTACGCAATTCTTCTTAGCTTCCACTGTATCCTCCTCCCTGTCCATGTCAGGTCCTCCTCTATTCTTTCATCTCTCCCCCTGTCTTTCTTTTCTCTCTTACTCTCTGTTCTATTTTTTGTATTTTCTCCTCTAGTTTGCTCCATTTCTCGTTTTCTTTTTTCCCTCTTTCTAGCTCCTCCACCTTTTTCCTTAGCGTTTCCATCTTTTCTTCAAGTTCTCTTCTCTGCACCAGCCATTTGTCCTCTCTTTTTATCCGACTTCGAAAAGGAGGAGGATACTCAATTCGATCAGTATATATATATATATTTTTTTTTGGCTTTGTTCAACGATTACTCCGAGATGGATGGACCAATCGGAATGAAATCTTTTGCATCTTGTAGGATATGTCTTCCGATTGGTCCCGTTATGAAAACATTTCAAATTTTTTTAATCCGAACGGTTTTTACTGCAAAAAAACGGGAAGTTTCTAATCTCAACATAGAATGACTTCAATGATCCTTTAATATATTGTCGGGGGCATGATTCTGAACAACTTTTTCATTATGCAGAATTAACGGAAACTTTTAGTTTTCGAGATATTCGTGAAAAACTATTGTTATTTTTTCTGCCTTTGTTCGCCGATTATTCCGAAACGGATGGACCAATTGGAACGAAACCATTTGCATCTTCTAAAGTATGTCCCCCGATTGGTCCCGTTAAAAAAGCATTCTATATTTTTTCATTCCGAACGGCTTTTATTGCAAAAAACGTACTATTTCATGTACGTGCGGTGCATGTTCACTGATTATTCTGGGACGGATGGACCAATCGGAATGAAACTTTTTGCATCTTGTACAGTACAATTCTCCATTGGTCCCGTAAAAAAAATATTTTGCATTTTTTTATTCCTAACGACTTTTTTTTCTAAATGTGCGTTCGCTGATTACTCCGAGACGGATGGACCAATCGAAATGAAATCTTTTGCGTCTTGTAGGATATGTCTTCCGATTGGTCCCGTTATAAAAACATTTCGCATTTTTTAATTTCCAACGGTTTTCATTATTGCAAAATACGTTCTGGTTCAAGGAATGCACCGATTGCGATGAAAGTTTTCACATTTCGTAGATCATTCCGCGATGATTCGATTTCCCTAAATTTATGTAACTTCGTATTGTTAATAACTATTGTTATTATAATAAAAAGCCTATTCTTGAGGGTTACCCTCCAAGCAATATACCGATCGCGATTTTTCAAACTTGTCCCTGCAAGTTAACTTTGTCAGTTTCTTTACCAATTGGTTGCTAATACGCTATCCTTCAAATACTGTTCGTCCCACTAAAAAGTGTGAAATAAAATAATTTTTAACAAAAAAAAATGCGACTTCAAAATGCACTAAAAAGTATAAAATAATTACCATTTCATTTATATCTGTATTCCACAGCTATTAATACAATCTACTTAATCATTAAATAGGATACTAAATATATTTCAAAGTTTTCGGAGGCGGCGCAAAATTAAAAATACCCGAACAAACGGTGCTGCCAATAACGATTTGATTGTGATATGGCAAACTTGGTAACTAATAAGTCATAAGAGAAAAAATTATAGGTCCGGTTGAAAACATTTGTAATTGTAACGATTTTATGAGAAATTGTCAGCACTCCTGATGGACATGCACTATACTGCAGTTCACAAGAGACCATACTTAACTCGCGCCGCTCACTAGGTTTAGAGATATTTTTAATGACGTGTGTTATTCCCCTCTCCAGCTTGCTTCTTATTATAACTGAAAACCGGTGATGATATTGTAAAGTTTCACGATGCAATGAAAATTCTATTATTTTCCGGAAAAAAATGATGTGAACGCAAAGTAAGAAGCAAGCTGTAAAGGGGAATCACACGCACTATTAAAAATCTCCCTAGACCTCAGTAGGTCACTAGCTGCGCGAGTTAAGTGCGGTCACTCGTGAACTGCAGTATAGTTAATTCGTAATGGGTATATTGATTCCCATTGAATATTGTTTACTTGAAATTATCAAATGGGTCATTTGTCACTGGTTGCCGACACCTGAACTAGGATCTTCCTAGTAGAGGAAAAGTTTTTGATTTTACGCCGCCTGCGAAAACTTTGAAATATATTTAGTATCCTATTTAATGATTAAGTAGATTGTATTAATAGCTGTGGAATACAGATATAAATGAAATGGAAATTATTTTATACTTTTTAGTGCATTTTGAAGTCGGATTTTTTTTTGTTAGAAATTATTTTATTTTAATTTCTTCTTTTAAATTACCTATTTCCTTTTCTATTTCCTTTTTTACTCCCGCTATCTCCTCCCTCATTTCTTTCCCCTGGTTTCTTGCGCTTGCGGCTATTTTTTGCTCAGTCCTTCTCCTAGCTCTCTAATCATCTTCTTTAACTCTCCGATTCCTCCTTCTTCCGTTCTCTCTTTCTTCTTTTCAGGGGGCTTCGCCACTATATTGCTTCCTCTGAACATCCATCCCTCTACTTGGGGACTACGCTCCCCCTCTTTCCCTGCCCTCTTCCTCTTCTGTTTCCGTTTCTCCCTTGCTTTTCCAGATTTCCTCTATGCTCGTCATGTTTCCCACGCTTAGGCTCCTTTCTTTTTTCAGCGCGTCCACGTTGGTCGGTCTGCCTCTTTTGCCCCCTTTATCTACTCCTCTGGGGTCTTCCTTTCGATCCATTGTTTTTCTCTTTTCCTTTGATTCATCCATCCTTTCCGCCATGTACTCCCTTTTCTCGTACGACTGTCTCTTCCTTATCTGCCGGGGCTTCTTCCGTATTGCCTTTTTTCCATCTGTCTCCTAGGTGTCTCGCCCTGCTCTCTCTTTCCTAGCTTCGCGCTCTTTCTGGCCCTGTCTCGTCCTAACCTCCCAACTAGCGGGTCCACTTGACGTCGGTTTTCCTCTTGTTTTCACTGTTTTAATTTTGTCCTGCTCTGCCACTCTTTCCCTCCCCTGTCCACTCACACTTTCTGCAACCCTTATAGCTTGCTTCCCCACTTTTCTACCTTTTTCACTCCATAATCACTCCGCTTAGCTCGGCACACGTCCTTTGTGCAAGTAATATACATTTAATATCAATGTCATTATTGCTACATCTACATTAGATATGTAATATACATTTAATAAGAGTATCATTATGGCTCTATCTGCATCAGATATGTATTATACGTTTAATAACAGTATCATTACTACTATATCTACATTAGATATAATGGAACATACTTATCCTTTCCCACAGATCAATGTACATTTAATACTAATATCATTATTACTATATCTACGTTAGGTATGTGATATACATTTAATAGCAATATCATTATAACCATGTCTACATTGGATACAACGTAATATACTTATCCCACCCCACAGAAAAATGTACATATAATAAAAATATCGTTATTGCTACATTGGATATGTATTTAATATACATTTAATAACAATATCATTATTACTATATCTACATTGGATATAATGTAATATACTGATCCATACCCACAGATCATTGTACATTTAGTAATAACATCATTATTATTACATCTACATTAGATATGTAGTATACATTATGACGCTCTGCTCGCGGGGGTCATTCTATATTTTTACTAACAATACGCAAAATTCGTTGGGCGCCAGCCACTCGCTGTGGCAATCTAAATGTAAAGGAAAAGGGAAGAATCGGCGTCTTTACAGGGGATGGGACTCGCGGCTTTTCCAGGGTGTACCGTTACAATACTACGCGGGGAAGTTCACAGGGAGGATTGTTTTGGAAAAGAGGTCTCATTGTCAGTCTCGGGAAGGGTTCACAGGAGGTTCTTTACGTTACGCGTTCGAGAATGGGACTAAAAAGGGACGAATGGGGAGGAAAGGGGTTTGGACGAAATCGCTGAGTACCGTGCGCGAACGATGAATACCCGGGCGTCGAAGTACGCGGCCGGAGAAATACTGTTGCCAAATCCGCGGGACAATATTACCGGGGCACGCCACTCACACACCGCACACTCCGCAAATCGTACGCTGAACAATAATCAATGTTCGCTATTTAACCGCTCGGCGCTAATTGCTGGCTCGTCGTCGCCGCTGTGAGGACGAGACCGTCTCAGGGGATTTCTGGAGAGGGGATTATCCGGTGATGGGGATCGGTAGGACTGACGGACTCGGCGATGCTGGCTACGAGCTGAGGGTCCTCGGGCTCGACGGTAGATGGTCTCACGGTGTCCTTTTGTGGGGGCCTGAAGAGTCGTAGTCGGCCTCGGGACGGGAACCTCCGGGGGTTGGGGTTGCAACGTCGTTGTCCAATCCTTCCGTCGCCCCTACCGGCCCGATACCGACGGGTGGGAGAAGGGGATAGGGGTTAGGAGAGGGGTATTAAGGCACTGGCACGTGGCGGACGAAAATCTGGATTATTGTAACAGGAGAGTGGGACCTCGTGCCACCTCGTTACAACATATAATAACAATGTCTACATTGTATGTAATGTAATATACTGATCCATTCCCACAGTGCAATGTACATTTAATAGCAATATCATTATCACTATATCTACATTAGACATAATGTAATATACTGATTCCTTCCCACAGATCAATGTACATTTAATAACAATATCATTATTACTATGTCTACGTTAGGTATGTAATATACGTTTAAAAACAATATCATTATTACTATATCTACATTAGATATAATGTGATTTACATTCAATAACACTGTCGTTATTACTATATCTACATTGGATATAATGTAATGTACATTTAATAACAATATCATTATTGCAATATCTACATTAGATATGTATCATACATTTAACTGTAATATCATTATTACTATATCATTATTTAGGCTCATGAGTTGAATTATCTGTTTTTGGCGACATTAGCAATGTACGGGTGAAATAAACCAGATCTGTAGAAAAGGTCAGTTGTTCTGTGACAGAGCAATAAAACTGTAAAACGTAGGAACAAAAGCCAAGCCAAGCGTATTTTTACTTTGTTAGGTTCTACGAAAATTCCCTCTCTAATGAAAATAGGATCCACTTCGCAAACGCTACAGCTAGCAGTTCCATTTCAAGTCAGATCGCTAAGAAAACCAGAAGAAAAATGTTAAAGACCAGTGCGGATTATTATAATATGATGTACATTTACGCGCAGTGCAACAAAGTGTAAGAAAACGAGTGACTGCATGTGTGGCGGCAGAAGGGGGGTACATCGAACCCCATTTATCGTAATAACAACTTGAAACAATCGGCCCCTTTCGGGCCCACCCATTATTTACACGTAGCAAGAACTACGGAAAATATCTGAAGCAAGTAAATAACAATGTGAAAAAGTGATAGGGAAAAATTCTGTGAAAAGCGATAGCGACCGTTCAGTGAGTTCCATGATCCCGCTTGGAAATCAGCTGTTCAGCGTAACGTGTTGTCTTCTCGAATGCAAAGGATCGGCACAATGACACAGTGACAGCCAACCATTCTTATTACAGTGGGTCATTCACCGACAAATGGGTAAGTTTCATTTACATTATTCTTGCATTTTTTCAAATTTAACGTTGGTTATAATTCACATGTTTATTAGTTATTGAATTTTAATCCTTTTTTTATTATTTGCAATCATATTTAAAAACAAAAAGAAAAAAATAATAGTATCGATTTATTTATTCTACATGACACCTATTCATTACTTTATTCGTTGTTCATGAGCAACCAATAATTCGATACTATTATTCTTTTCTTTTTTTCATTCATTATTCCATACAACTTTTGCCCGACGAGTCCTACTATACCGACGTGGTACCGATGCACTTGATCACGGCTTAAACGCAGAACAAACCCAACACTCTCGTGGTTCGGCCCGTGCTAAAGGCGCGCTCTGATTGGCCAGTGTTTTTGGTTAATAACTCGAAAACGAAGCGTCCGTTAACATTTTGGCAAAGGAAAAAGTTGTTTTGAATCACATTGTCAATCATCCCTCAAACGTTGAACACGTAGTCATTGTACACCCTGTATACATTTAATGACAATATCATTATTACTGTTACGCCCCGGCGGAAAATTGAATTTTATCCGCCTCGCGTCCCTTATCAAGCCCTTTTCGGTTGCAAGAATTTCTCACTGTAAGGGGCGTGAGGGGAGGTTGTTTCTCTTTTCTGGCAACCTTTTCCATTCCTCCTCGACCTTGTGCATTCTCATCAAGCCTTTGGGTTACGAGAATTTCTCAAGGTGTGGATGTACAAGGGAGAGTTTGAGTTTATAATAGTTTATAATAAGAGTTTTCAATAGTATTTGTAACCCTCCTTGAAGCTACCGTCGCTCAGTCATAGTAATAGCAACAGAATACAACAACGCACAAAAACTCGAGTCCGCTCGAGAGCGACGGAGACGTTAGTGTAACGACCCAGAGTGAGTATGTCACTGCACCGACCTGTAGGGAGAGCGATTCCCTTAGAAGGCGACTCGTATTCTGTGTGTTAAGGATTATAGGTTCGTGTGGTTTGCGGTTAAGGAGTGAAATCCAAACACTAATGTGCTAGAAACTAATGGAAATTGTTCATTCAAGAATAAAAGGTAAGTGAATATTAAATTATAAAACAAAATCGCTAGTATCACAATAAGTACGGCTAGAAATAGGAATACAATAAGAAATTATAAGTTGTTCGCCCTAAATTGGGAATACAATAAGAAATATGTAATTAGTAATTAATATATGTAAGTAGAAATTAATAATAAGTAATTAATTGTAATAATTAATTATAATCGATAGCGCTAAAGCGAATGTGGCTTAGTCTTCATGTACAGTCAATACTCTGTTTAATTTTCAATAATGACTATAGAAACTAAATTCCAGAGGTTTGTGCTAGACTATTAGAATCAAGTTAACCTTTCCTATGGGTCGCAATCGGTTTCTGGTTATACCAGAGCTGTGTTAATCGCAGGCCGTTCAAGGAGCTCCGCTCCTCGCTAGCTCTTTACGCTTAAATGTTGGCTTAGCGTAACACCTGTGTAACACGTTGCGTACCGTGGATAGGAGGTCCACTGATCTGTAGTACTGCACGCCACCAGTGGAAGAGTAGGAAATAGCTGTAACTCGCGCTCTATCGCTGCCTAAACAGTTCAGCGCAAGCTTTTCTCTACTGTTCAGAGTATTGTCCGCTTCAGACCGAGGCCTGAGAAGATCTGCGTTGAAACTGTGCGGAACGCCTCTATTTATACTCAGATCTTGCTGAGTCGGCACTTTTTTTTCGCATAGAGTTCTTGGGGTAGCTGGGTTTTCCCCATCACGTGGTGGTCCAGCATCCCCACTCTAGAATCTCACCCCACCGTATGCTTATCGGGGTTGCGCTGGCGCGTGTGCGGTCAGACGCCGATAATTTATCGGTAAACTGTTTTACCGTCTGACTTATCGACTAAACTTTTATCGATGAATTTAACAGACTCGGTTATCGACGAAAATGAACATGTTTATTACTAAAATTTTATACATTAAATATTAACAATAAAAATTAAATAAAATACTTTGTATGAAACAAAAATTAGTTACAATAAAGAAATGAAAGTAAAAAAAAAATATTGTTTTTGATTATTGGGTCGTTACATTAGTGTATACACCAGTTCGCATTACGGGAATTTGCCCGGTTAACTGCGTAGAAATAGGATAACCATGATAACTTCTTTTGTAGAACACTCTTTCTCTCTCTTTTGCACAAAGCGCCAGCCTGTCCAACAAAGATCATTGTTATATGAACGAAATGATAGTATGAAATGGTAGGGGAGTGTAAATGTATTTAAACAATGAAAGAAAGGAATGAGAACCCCTACGAAAGCAAACGTTGCGAACGTTCGAACACCGTTCGAAATCAAATGTCGTTTAAGGCAATAAACACTATTGTATCGAAAATTCCGAGAAATTGCCTGGCGAAAGGACCCAACGGCAAATTCGAACAAAAGAACGATCTCGAAGGAATGTTCGCTAGACTAAAATTGTTTAAATTCATTAGGAAGGGAATGCCCAATCCATCTAATAAAAATGCATTAGGATTCAACGAAATGTGTTGATTGACATGGCATTGCAGTCACCGAAATTGCATCGTCTATTGTTAAATTATCATAATTTAATAACTCTCGTTGAAAACGAAGAGGTAATAGTTTTGATCCTTCGTTAAAGTAAACGGGTGACGGCATTACAGATTAAAAGGTTATATGCTAATTGCATTAAATTAATAAATAATCACCTTTTCATAGTTATATTAAATTCTAAATTATCAACTGCGTAGTTGCTAGAAGCTGTTGAGCGAAAAACGGACGACGAAATAGGAAAGAGAAAGGAACACCAAAGAAAGGGATAGAAGAATTTCGTCTAGCTTCTTAGCTAATCACCGGGCCCGCGACGCTGCCGAAAACGTACCCCGATTCGTCAAACCGTCCCCTCCAAGGATGACGATCGTGCGGCGAACCCTTCAGGAATCGATCGCGCACGAAATTTGGCACTGTTGATCGATCAATCGTAAGTACGTGATCGGGAGCCCGTGTGTCCGAGAGACAGAGTTATTTGTGAACTTCGTGATATTTTCTCTGTGGTAAAGTCCTCCGCACAGCGAGGCAGAATGTCGTGCGAGTGAAATTTTGCGAATTCAAAATAAGAACTCATAGACGCGCACGTTAAACCTTCCTTTCTATCTAAATATTCTATCTTTCTCTTTTCTTTTAAATCGTTGCTCGTGCAGATATCGTATTAGCTTCATCCGCGTAATAATAAATTATTTAAATCTCGTAACACGTAAATTCGTGCCTGTCTCTCGTCAACGTTCTCGTTCGTTTGGTTTTCGCCGCGACAAGCGCGTGATCGGCAAAAATCTTACCGTTCTTTGGTGTTCCAGAAATCATCAGGCGAACACAGAAAAACCTAGCAAGCAAAGATAATAACTTGTATTTTAAAACAGCGATTTAGTAAGTCGATCTTATTACATTTCTCAAACACGACAGTTTCCATTTGGCAAAACGGGCGATCTGATCCAGCCTTCCGAGGTTACGAGAGTGTTTCATGTCAGATCGTCCCTCCAATCGAGGTATTGCAAAGTTATAATATCGAATATAACCGCAGTGTGATTATTTCGTTCGTTGTTTCAAAAAGGGGCACCTTGGTCCAGCCTTCCGGGGTTACGAGAGTGCCTCAGGCTGAGGTGCTATCCTCGCGGTCAAGAACCGCTATTTCCTATTAAACTAAATCCTGAATTAACAATTTAAGAAACGAAATAGTCAAACGCGCATATGCGTCCGGTTAAATATCGTACACGCTTCAATTTGTGATTTCCAGGAGTTGTTTCCGACTAACTATTTTGTTAACTATTTGTAAGCATCTTTACCCTTGTCAATATTCATGAAATCGATTTTTATCTAACTGGTATTTTTCTAAATTTAGTAAATTTTCATAATCAATTCAAGTTCAAATTCAATAATCCCGTCATTACTTTATACATTCAATTTCTTTTCTAATTAAACCAGTTTCATTATCCAGACAATGTCATATTCATTTTCAAACAGTCACCTTCACCTTAGTTTTGCGACGACAGCCGCGGATCGGCGTCGCGCATCGCGGGTCCCCACCGCGGCGGCATCCCCACTCCCGTGCGATTAGACTATAAGTAGGACCGATCGATGCGATGATCGACGAGTTGCCTCGGGGCTTCGGCCCCGAGGGGACCTCCTAGGAGGTCCGGACCGGAGCACCAGAGCTCTCGACGCCATGGGTTTCCTGGCGAAGAGATCTCTGGCCAACGGGCCGTAGCATTGCACTACGCTACGACCTGGCAGCTCCTATAGGTCCAGCGGCCGTAGGTGCCTAGCCTCGTCAGTCCCGTGGTTGACCCGGGGTGACCAAGCTAGTGCGCGTTCATAATCTCTGCTGGTGCTTCCGCGGGGATTCCGAACGCTAGTCTACACGGCACCGTATTCTGCCTTTGGCAGCCGATTCTGTCCAGCTTCGCGGCGCTACCCAGGCTGGCCAGGATTGGTCGTCGTCTCGTTCGCTGCTCGGTTCTACCTCGGCGTACGAGAAGACGAGCCGCGTGAGGCAAACGGGCAACAACTCCACCGCAGCGCGAAACACCGCAGCGCGATTGAATAAAATACCGTCGGCCCAATCGGGTCTTTCCTTTCCCGACTTTTGCGCTCACTTCCTCGGCACTCGATAGTGCCTCGTCGCCTTCGCTGAATTGTTCGCGTTCGCGCTCCGCTTGCGCCCGCGCTCCGCGTATACCAGCGTGCGTCCGTTAGCCTGTAAGAGCGTTAGGTATAAGTTCCGCGTGATTTCTGTGACGGACCGGGTTCCGACCGTAGTATGTAAGACCTGTACTCTAGTCTTAAGGAAAGCGGCTCCACTCGTCTAACCACCAGACCATCTTTTGATTGTAGTACCCGAGGCAGGAGGGTACCGCCCGACCACCAGCTCGGCGAGGTTAGCCGCCGATGTACCGTAGTCTACCAGTAGCAGTTTACTTTTCCTGAATAAATTCATATTTTTCTACATACACCTGTCTCGTTATTTACCGACCTGCTCCCTTGCGAACCCTGGCACGGGGAAACCGACCGCGGTGCGCAACGCCGTGCGCACCGAACCGACCGACCCCGTTACAGTTTTAAAAACCACGCTCTCCAACTTATACAGTTTCAAGGAGGGATCCGTACGGGACCCAGAGCACTAATGAACCCAACGGAAGACTAATTATCTAATATTTTTGAAATCTAACATCACGTTACATTACGTTTCGTCTTTCCGTCTTTTAATTGTCATAAGCGTTAAATACGTTCAAGACTGGTGGCAGTGAATACCAACCATCGCGCCAAAATCGGGAGAACGAAATAGGGGATAGCTTCGCAACCATCTAATTGTAATGCTAATCCTTTATTTTAATCATCATTTCCCCTTTTACGTTGCGCCATAGGACGCGCAACGTGACATTACTATATCTACATTAGACATAATGTAATATATTGTTGCGACGGCGAGAAGTTCCCGCTCTTTCGACGCATTGGTCGCTTCTTGATATATCGAAAGAGCCATCGACTGCCCCATCCGAAGCTGTCGACGAATCATAACGAGAAGCTATCCCTTGTTTCGAGCGGAAACACGTCACCGGATGTTTGAGGTCGCTTAGACAACCGCGCGTCTTTTGAATATCAGAATGTATCGGCAAGCCGACGTGTGCAGACCTATTGTGTAAAACTCCTATGTATTTGAAATATAGACAGTTTAGTTTACTCCTTGTTAACTTCATTGACTATGAAAAGTGCGAGCTCCACTCCCCGGCGCAACATTGGCGCAGTCGGTAGGACGATAAGAACTCGATCTTCAGCCGGGGACGAGGTTTCTCCCGAGACTTTGGAGACACTTTTCGAGGGCCTGCAGAGGAGCATCTCTACGCAGTTTAGGGAGCAGCAGCGCGTTTTTAATTCTCGTTGGGAAAAGGAGCGCTCTCGCGCGGAAGAGAAGCAGCAAAAGGAAAGAACGGCTTCTTCAGCGATCCGGAACGTGTTGGAAGAGCGGATGGCAGCGATGGAAAACAGTTATCAAGTGCTAGCGTCCAATTTCCAACTATTTTTAGAAAAGTTTTCGGCCACGGCAGTCCGTGATGGGGATCGCGAAGCCCTTCTTGTTAATCCTTCCACTTCTGCTGGTCTCGCGATACCCCAGCCCTCACCTCCGGTCTCTCAACAGGGAATGTCTGGTGTGTCGCTGGACGTTTCCGATTTAGGCTACGTTCTGAAACCAGCAAAGTTTGATGGTAAAACTAATTGGGAGGAGTTTAAACTCCAGTTTGAGGCGATTGCAGGGGCGAATCGTTGGGATGAGCCAAGGAAGGCCTTAGCCTTGGTTGCATCACTCGAGGGACCGGCGCGAAGTATTTTGACTTCTCTTTCCGTTGAAAAACAGACAGTCTAGTTCGTTTCCTGTTTATTTATTTAACTATGGAAAGTGCGAGCTCCACACCCCGACGCCACAATATATTTAATAACAATGTCATTATTACTATATTTACATTGGATATAATGTAATATACATTTTATAACAATATCATTATTGTTTTAGCTACATTGGATATAATGTAATATACATTTAATAACAATATCATTATTACTATATCTACATTAGATATAATGTAATGTACGTTTAATAACAATGTCATTATTACTATATCTACATTGGACATAATGTAGTATACACTTAATAACAATAACATTATTACTATATCTACATTAGATATGTAATATACATTTAATATCAATGTCATTATTACTATATCTACATTAGATATGTAATATACATTTAATAACAATATAATAATGGCTATATCTTCATTAGATATGTAATATACACTTAATAACAATATCATTATTACTATATCTACAATAGGTATAATGTAATGAACTCATTCTTCGCCCTACGAATCCTCCCTAACCCCGAGACCTCCCTTCCCCCGCGAAATATTGTAAGGACGTAAGTGCCACGATCCCCCATCCAGTGTGAACGCCCGAAGACCCCTTTCCCTTTTTGATTGTGATCGCCACGGCGAGTGGCTGGCGCCCAAGTTGTATTGCGAAAAGCCCCCCGGTATAGAGTGGACCTACGTTACAGAACGGGTCACAATATGTAATATACATTTAATAGCAGTATCAGTTTTATCATATCTACATTGGATATAATGCATTACAAATTTAATAACAATATCATAATTACTATTTCAACATTAGATATGTATTATACATTTAACAACTGTAATGTCGCGAAGTTCTCCCTCTCACTGAGTTCTCCGCGTACCTTTTGTATGATTAAATCTAAGTTGTTAGTTAGGTAGAGGTTCTTACTTACCTTTCGCTGGGCGAGGATACCTGTAGAGATGAGTCGTCTTAGTGATTGGAGATAGTAGGGTAGATGTTTGATTGAAGTTCACACACTTCCGATCACAACAAATGTTTATTTGGTTCGAGCACAATCCTTAACTTGCGCGCGTTTACAAATGACTATTTGCTCTGTCGGATCTCTGAGTTTCGTAGCAGAGTCGTACTTCGCGGATTTCTGTACGCGTATTAGAATCGAATCCCGGATTCGCGTTAGACGGTCTGGCCGATTCTGAACGAATTTTACGGAAGTGATCTGGTCACGATGAATTCTGAGTCTGCACTAACTTATACTGGTTCTGCACGATAATTGATCTGTGACTATACTATAATTGATTGTGAACTGTTACTGCACAAAATTTGATCAGGTCTGTTTATGCTCTATAATTGATCTGAACGCGGGCGGCTTGGTCGCGTTATTATATATTGATTAATGAGGTCGATTTTTGATTTGGCAATTCGGGTGAACCACCTCGTCCGGATCGTCAGCGTTCTCGCCGTACGACGACCCGGCTGAGTTGCTCACTCAGAATTTTTGCGGAGCGATGAATTTGGATGGTGCAATAGAAGTTCAAAGAATTTGTATAGCGAAATATAAGTTTAAAGAATTTGGGTGGCGAAATAGAAGTTTAAAGAATTTGGGTGGCGAAATAGAAGTTTTAAAGAATGCGTCACAGGACGTGACACCTGGCCGCCTAGATTGTTGCGTATCGGTACGATATCAACAAATAAATTTGAAGAGAAAATTTTCTTTGAGCAATTGTGTTATCCCAATTCATAGTTTGTGATTTTATGAGTTAGATGAGTTTTACAATTTTGAGGTGAGTGTAATTACAATATTTTGTTAGTTGGTGTGAATTTGTTGCGCTGGGTAATTTTTTTGCTAGTACTTCTTTGCGTTTGCGAATCGGTGTATTACAAAGAGTAAATGGTTTTCGGGTGACCATTTACTTCCCTCCCCGCTGAGATTGAGGTGGTAGGGGTGCGTAACGGAACTATAGTGCGTGTACTGAATAATATTGTGGACCGACACTTCTGGGCTTCTTTATTAACTTTTAAATTCAAGGTTTCTAAAATGAAATTGGTAATTCCTAGATCCTCTATTGTGGCGGATATGCGCTGAGACAGCAATGTTTTGCATGCGCTGGTTCCGAGTATTATCAGGTACTTCATCGGTTTAATGTCCTGTGTTTACTTGGTATCTTTGTGCACCCGGTGGGGTATTTGATATATATATATATCCGTTGATCGGGTAGTATCGCCACTTCAAATAAAATATTTGACCTCCATGTATTCTGCATATTTACGTGGTAAAACTCCTGTGATGGATCTGTCAAAACCGAAGAAAGAATTGTTTGCCTCCTGGGTAAGTGGTTTTTTTTTTTTTTTGGTTTGTTGTTTTATGTTGTTTTCTTTGTTTTCTATTCAGCGTACTGATGGCCGTTTCCGGTGCTATCCGGGTATGATTGACTTGGCATACCGGCGGGCCGTTCAGGAGTTCCGTCGAGATTTCCGGCGGTTTTTGGAGGAACTGCTAGATTGGGACGAAGATCGCATCCTTGACATTTCGCCCCTCTTCCTTGACTAGGATATATATTTTTTCTTTTGAATAAAATTTCATTTTTTTTTTTTAATTTTTAACTTTTGATTCGTGTATTGTTATTTCGTGAATCCTAATAAATTTTTCCTTTTATTTTGAATTTGTGTGTATTTATTTATGTGCGTATTCCCTTACGTTACCTCCTGCGTTGCGTTTACTTAGTTTCATGGTTCTAGCGTAAAGACTTGTATTTTTTCTTGCTTTATTGGTTGTAGTGGTTTGATTTCAGGTGGTTTGAATGCAGGTGGTCGTTGTGGGATAGGCGGTGATATCCCCCATTTTAGGCTGTTTGGTTGCTCTATCTTTATTTCATTCAGTTCGATGTCTTCGTTTTTCGTTAGGCATTTTCGTCTTGGAAGCTTTTTAATGTTTTTATTGTTTTTGAACGTCACTAATAAGTATGTAATTGAACTAAAAATGGCCGCCAATAGGTGCAGGGACCAGCCATATAATGTATGTAGTGTGTATCCTCTTATAATCGTGTCAATTATTAGCTTGCAGATATGAATGATTATGAGAATCATTATTACTGCCGCACTAATTGAACCAAATTTGATGAATTTTTCCACGAATTTATTCCACGTATTTTCTGCGATGTGGGATAGCGTGTTTTCTGTAAAAAGGTTGTTGATTAGTCCTCCTTGTACGCTTTCTTCTCCTAGCATGCCCCTCGCTATTGTGTTCAGCAAGGCTGCTTTTTCTAGGGGAAACATGATGTGTTGTTGGAGTTCTTGGAGGTCTTCTTGTGAATAAATTCCGCTTGATGCTAGTGAATTTATTTCCTTGTATTCCCAGGAAATATTTGTATTAGGTTTTCGAATTCCTGGATTTTGCGCTTGTCTTGGTGTTGGTGTTAGTGCTATCCAGTTGTTGTTTAATTTGTAATATTGTGGAATAATTGTGTTACATTCTATCTGGGTTCCTGACTTCATTAATATATGTGTTTTCGGTGTCAGGAATCGTGTTTGGTTTCCGGAGGTTACTGGTAATTGCGTATAGCATTTGTCTGTGTGGAGTAATTGCACCTCCTTTGGCGTGTATTTTATGATGTGTACCACCTCCCCTGCAATCCTAGCAATGTATCCCGGTTTTTCCATTAAATTATACGCAAATTCGTCTGGTGAAATAGAGGCTATAGATAGAGAATTGTAGATTGTTCTTCTTTCTAGTTTGCATTTTTCACTTAAAATATCTAGATATAAATTTTGTATTTGAGCCCTGAAGTGTTTTTCTACATATACGAATTTTGAATTAGTGTAAGTGAGAATGTCTTAGTTTAATATTTCTTGTGATGGCTGCGCGTCATTGTCGAATAGTATGTTATTTTATGATCTTTCGTATATAATTAATTTTGGGTGTTCGGTTTTTGTTAATATTCTATTGCAAGTTTCGATGTCTCCTTTCGCTGCTAGCGCGAACGAGATGTCGGTTGTTTCTATTGTGTATAATGTTTCGCGACTTTTAGATGTTAGTTTTGTTACCGGACCTCGGTATAATACGTCGTATTTAGTTTTAAGACAATCTTCTCTCGGTAGCGCTGACCAGAAGGTATGTCCGCCTTCCATGTCGATACAATGTTCATCCGAAAATTTACAAACTGTTCCTGATGCTGAGCGTAATTTATCATTATTAAGGCTAACTTGCGCGGTGTATTCTATTAGTGTAATTTTTATAAGACCCTGTACATATACTTTATTCCATGTTCCGTAGCTATCGGAATAGGGCGCTCCTGTACATGAGCTCTCTATTGCATTTCCTGCCAGACTTATTCCTACGGATTTTGTTGAGTTTACTTTTTAATTCGCGATTGTATGAAGGTTGTCGTATCTAAATATTCCGGTATTGTGTATGGATTTACAATTTTCATGACTTATGTCTAGGAGGTATTCTTGCATCGCGTTTTCTACTGGTACTAAGTGGCTGAACATCCCGCATCGAAAGATTGTGCGTTGGATCTCTATTTTGCATTGTATGATTGGGGCCGTTCTGAATTCTTATTGTTGTGTTGGTTATGCTAACGTCTGCATGGTGGAAGTCGCATTCTCCGGTGTCCAGTAAGGAGTATGTCGATTCGATCGGGTTCGTTGCGCCGCAATCAAACCCGATTATTGCTTGGCTAATTTTGAATGTGCTGATATAAATTAATAGAATTAACTTCATTGTCGGCTCTTTTCCTAGAAAGAAGGCTTATGTTATTTCCTGTGCTGCTAAATGCTTAATTTGTTCGCGTGAACTGTTTTTGGCTTTCCTTTGTAATTGATTGTTATGTTATTGTTATCACCTCTTTTTAGTATTTCGTATGGCCCTAAATACCAATCTTTTTCTAATTTTCCCGGTTTAGGTTCTTTGAGTAACCATACATTGTCTCCGATTTTAAATTCTACCGGTTTAATAAATCTATCGTAATATTCTTTTGATTTTATTTTTGAGTCTATTAGATTTTCGCGTGCCATACTAGCTATATCTCTCATGTTTTTTATTAGATTTTCCAAATAATCGTTATGTGTAGGTAGTTGTTCTGATTTCTTTAGAGGTTCGGTCGAAGGTAGCCTAGCTGGGTAAGCGAAAACCAGTTCATGCGGTGTGAATTTGTGACTAGAATGAATGCTTGTGTTGTAGTTGAATTGTGCTAGCTCTAAAAGTTCATCCCATTCACATTTTTTTGTTGAAAAATTTTTTAGATATTCGCAAAGTGGATGATGTGCTCTTTCTAATGATCCGTTTGATTGAGGTGAAAAGGATGTTGTTTCGATTTTTGAGAATTTAAATCTTTTTGCAACTTGTTTCATAATTTTACTAGTGAAATTTGTTCTTCTATCTGTAAGTACTATTTTAGGTGAGCCAAAAGTGCATATAAATTTTTTTACAAAAGCATCTGCGACTGATTCTGCTGTTTGATCTTTTAAAGGTATTGCTACTAAAAATTTTGATAATTGGTCTTGTGTGGTTAAAATGTATTTATTATTATTTTTTGTGACGTTGAGTGGACCGACGATGTCTGTTCAGTATTGGAGCAAACGAGAGCGAGCGAGAGCGAACGATCCTCGAAGCCAACGGTTGTTATGATTCTCCGTCTCTCGCTCTCCTTTCAGAACGTGCGAGAATCGGAAACTCCTTTTCTTCGCGTTCTGGAAGAGGCACCGGGCCCGTTAATCCAAATTGGATTAACGAGAGCCGATTATTGGGTCTTGTTGACGTATCTACCAAATGTCAAGCGCTAATTGGCTCGTGACATCACGGCGCCGGTTACCGCTCCCACGGCTGCGAGGATCGCTCGCTCTCGCGATTACTAATCATCCGAACCGAGAAGACGATAGACGCAATTCCAAACCAAAAGAGTTTTCCCGAGCACAAAGTGCACCGAACTAAAATTAGTCGTTTTCGTTGCGTGTAACCCGTTTCTTGTTTTTCGTCGCGTCTCGTCGTATTTGTGTGTTCGTGTTTATCGGTGAGCGTAATTCGGCTGTGTAAATTTGTAACTGACATTAAATGTGGCTGGACTCCAGCGAACAAAAAAAGTGAAACCAAGTAAAGTTTCTCGACACCAATCCTTTCCCATACAATGTCCATTGCGATTTTATCGAAAGTTTTCATTGGTGTGTCTGCTATAACCATTGGTTGTCTAGTTTTAATTCTTTTTAATTTGTTTCTTTGACATTCCTCGCATTTTTTTATTTTATTTTGAATATCTTGTTTTAGATTTTCCCAAAAGAATTTGTCTTTTATTCTATTATATGTTCTATTTACACCTGCATGACCTCCTAGTTTTGTAGAGTGGAACTGGTCAAATATTTTATCTCTGTTTTCGGGTTTTACGTATTCTATATTATTTAGGCAAACTATTATTTTAATATCGGTTTTATCGAAAGTATTTATTATTCTATTTCGTCAGTTCCAGTTTATATTTAGTATTTTAATGTCTTTTGAAATGCTGAAAATTTTTATGTTTTTCCGTATAAGTAAATCTTTTAATATATTGAATAGTTTTATCAAATTCTGTTTTATTATTTCTGACGATGATGCTATGTTTAGACATAAAACAAAGAGGTTTTTATTATTTATTTCTATTATTTCAACTTCATTTTCCGATAGGTTGGGGTTTATTTTTATATTTTTGGTTTTCATTAACTCATTGGTGTTTTTGTCTAGAGGTATGCCTTGTTGAGTAATTATTTGTACGATGTTATCGTTTCTAAATTGAATCGAGTTATTCGTGTAAATTATGTTTCCTTGCTCCTGTTTTTCTATGTTGTCTTTTTTGTTTTTATCCGTTCTTTCATTACTACTACTGTTTGCGATTGTTTCTTAACCTGATTGTTCTTGAACTTTCTTTCTTGGTCTACCCCTTTTCCTTTTGGCCTTGGTATGATTGTCTTCTACTTTATCTTGACTTGGAATTTTCGCGGTTGCCGAGTTTTTGCTGATATCTTTCTTTCCCTGTGCTTTGGTTGTAACGGACACGTGTACGTTGTCCACCGGATTTCTCGATAATGCATCGGCATTCACGTTTTGCTTACCTGGTTTATAGACTATATCGTATTCGTAGTCCGATAATCTTAATCTCCATTTTTGTACTCTAGTATTATTGTCGGCTGTTTTTAGCCAAAGTAATGGTTTATGATCTGTAACTATTGTAAATTTATTCCCGTAAATGTAGTTTCGAAATGTTTTTATTGTGAACATTATTGCTAGAGCTTCTTTTTCGTAGGTGTCGTATTTAATTTCGGCTTCTTGCAATACTCGTGATGCGTATGCAATTGGTTTGTCTTTTCCGATTTCTCCCTGTGATAGTACTGCGCCTAGGGCGTATTTAGATGCGTCGGTCGTGATAACGTATGGTTCATCGAATTGTGGGTACTGTAAAATGGGTGCGTTGCATAATATTTCCTTGAGTTTTATGAAAGCGTTTTGCTGTTCCGTGTTCCAGAAAAATTTGGTGTCTTTTTGCAATAAACTCGTTAAAGGTTTTGCAATTTTTGCGAAATTATTTATGAATCGTCTATAGTATCCTGCGAGTCCTAAGAATTCTCTTATGTTCTTGACGTTCTTAGGAGTAGGGAATTTTTGGACAGCTTCTGTTTTTGCTGGGTCGGGTTTTATCCCTTCCCCACTTAATATGTGACCTAGGAAGCATACTTCTGATTTAAGAAATTCGCATTTTTCGGGTTCAAGTTTTAATTTTACTTCTCTTAATTTCTGAGCGACTATGTTGAATCTCGTATTGAGTTCCTCTAGGTTTTCTCCGAATACTATAATATCGTCAATGAAGACAAAGCAGATTTTTCCAATTGAATCTCCTAGAGTTGTGTTTATTACTCTTTGAAAGGTGCGTGGCGAGTTTCTTAATCCGAAAGGTAGGACGTTGAATTCGAATCGTCCTAGTGGATGTATGCTGAAAGCTGTTTTGTGTATATCCCTTGGGTTCATTATGATTTGATGGAATCCTGATTTTAGATCTATTACATGATATAATTTTGCTTGTCCTAATTGATCAAACATTTCGGTTATATTTGGGAGTAAATATGGATCTGGAATCGTTTTTTCGTTTAATTTTCTATAGTCTATCATTAGTCTCCATCTTTTCTTCCCTTCGGCTGTTTCCTTCTTTTTGACTACCCAAGTTGGAGCGTTAAAAGCACTTTTTGAGTGTCTGACAAAACCGTTTGCGATTAATTTTTCCGTTTCTTGTACTGCAGTTTCTTTTAATTTATGTGGCAAGGGAAATTGTTTTACATATACGGGTTTCTCGTCCGTTAGGTTAATTTCGTGTTGTTCCGTATTGTAGGGTTCTATTTTATCTCCTTCTAACCAAAATATGTCATTATTTTTTTCGATCAGTTCCCTCATTATGGCTTTCTTATCTTGGGATAGGTTTCCTAGCCGAATTTTTTCTAATAGTTTATCCCGTCGATTTTCCGTTTGTTTGCTTTCCGTCACAGTATTATTTTCCTTGTTTTCTGTAAAACTGATTTTTCCTACTTCTAATATTTCGCTTTCGTTTATTTCTGGTAGATTTCCTGTTTCTTGAAATCCTTCCAGTATATCTTGTACATCGTATGATGCATAATTATATTGGTTTCCTAAGAGGTCGGTTTCGTTTTTGAATTTAATGCTTGTATTTTCGTCTACTTTTGTTAGAAATATTCTAGTCGTACGACTCTATTTCGCACTTTTCTTCGTGACTGCCGAGTACTGTATTTATACTGTTTATTATCTGTCCTGCGTATTTGTTATCCGTTTCTAAACGTTCTTCGAGATTTGCTGACGTCGTCTGTTCCGTATTTATTGTTACGTTACCTGGTTCGTTATTTAATTTGTCCACTATCTTTAATAAATGTAGTATGTCGTTATTGAAGCTATCATCTGAGTCTCCTGTCATATTATCCTGTTGCGGAAGGTCTTGGTTGACACTGTCTTTGTCGCTCGAATTTTCGCTGATTCTTGTTTGTTGCAATGTTTCCGAGTCAGTATGTACGGTTGTAAGTGTGTCATTAGCATGCGTCGTGCCCTGAAATATTTTGTTGAAAAAGCATTTCTGCTCATCTGTTAATTCGGATTTAACTGTTTCAACTGTTTGTGAAGATAATCTTTGGTTTGTATTCGCTTCTCCTTGCCTTAATTCAAATTTTCCGTTATTTATTTCCACGTATCCTTCGTCTAGTCTTAATTTTTGTTCGAGGAGTACTTTTATTCCGAATATTCCGTCGTAAGGTATTGAAAAGTCTTCTGGTGCTACGTGAAAGTCAAAATATTGGTAGTTTATGGGTATTCTTACTGCTCCTAAAGTTTGTAATGGTTTGTCTGTAATGCCTGAAAGTAATATTTTCCTATCTTCTAGTATTGCGTTTGCTGGTATCTGATCCTTCTTTATGATATTTAATTGTGCACCGCTATCGATAAGTAGGTTGCATTCCCCTCTTGTGTAAGGATTTTCTATTGTGATGTATTGCAGTAGGTTTTCCAGTTTCAGTGAGTACATTGCCATTCTTGTTGATATCTTTTTCTCGTTTATGATCCGATTGTCAGGTAATTTTGTTTCGGGAGGTTTTTCTTGTTCCGATTTGTTACGCTTGGGGTTGTCGTTCGTTTTGTATGCTTCGAGCGGCTTACTGTTGTTTCTTCCTGTGCGCTCTCTCCAAGAAGAATCTATTTGTTTCCCGCTCTGTGCTGTTGATGATTCTGATTCCTGTAGCATTCTTCAGTTGTGTGACTCGTGCTTTTACAAAGGTTACAGATATTTCCGGCACTGCTTTCCAGGCTTTTAAGTTTCCTACATGCTTGTATTTGGTGTCCTGGTTCTTCGCAGTAGGAACATGTTGCGTGGACGCGCGTATAAAGGGTCTCCTCGTCACGCGGGGCCCGTCCGAGAGGTGCTGCCGCCTCGCGTTCTTTTTCGGGAACTAAGTATCTCGTGCGCACGACGCGTACCGCGTAGCTATATTGCGTTTTGTGAACGGTAACGTGAACGTCTCGCTGCGCTTCCGAATACGGTTCTAAGTTTTCAAGGTGTTGAAAAGGGTCAAAATACGGTATCCTCGATAGCTTTCGTCTCCTCTCACCTCTGTGAGTCGTGTGCGACCGCGAAAACCTCTCTGCGTGAGATTCGAGAGAGGAAACCGGTCTCTACGTTTTCCTCAACCGCACCACGTGTCGCCGCGAGTTCGTGCGTTTCCGACGACCTCACGTTTGGGACGTGCACGGTTTTTCTCCGGATTGTAACCTCGTTGATCTCCTCCGCCGAACATTGAAGGAATATTGTGAACATTTGGTGAACCTCGAGTGACGTGCCGAGAAAAGGAAAACCCTGTACTATTTTGAACCGCGCAACCTGACCGCAAGGTGTAACGGCCGTCCTCCTCATTGTTTCGGACCCTACAGATTTTTTAATAAACTGACTACTATTAGACAACCTCGTGCTTTTTTTTTGTTTAATTTTCTGTGTCCGGGCCCCCCCTCGTTCCCCTCGATACAGAACAGATATCTGTTTTTTGTGCTCGTAATTCAATGGATTTCAGTTTTCTGCACTCTTTTATTGTATGATTTGGTGTTCTACAATAGTCACAAAATTTTAGTGATTCATTCATTTATCTCGGATTATCCCTGTTGCTATTGTTACTTCTGGAGTAGTTATTGTTGTTAAAATTTCCATTGCTATTATATTTTCTCTGGAAGTTATTGTTATTGTAGTTGAAATTTGGATTGTTTCCATACGAGTCATTCGATCTACGTTGAGGGTTTCTTGGTTCGTGGTAGTCTCTTGACGAGTGACCTACTTGGTTGCGATTTTGGTATTTAATTTGATTTGTTCTCGTTTGGAACACTCTTGCCCCTTCGCATTCTTCTGCGTCATGGCCTTCTTCGTTGCAGTTTGTGCACATAATTAGTTGAAGACCATTGTCTTTCATTAAAGGGCAGTGTTTTATAGTATGGCCCAATTTCTTACAAAGTGGGCACATAGGTGTTGGGCAATTTTCAGCTGTATGGTACCTACTATTACAGATTTCGCAAAGTTCCGTAATTTTTAGGAATTACGTGCAGGTATTTGGGTCGTGACCGGTTTCTCTGCATTTCCAACATGTCTCATATTCTATTATAAATGGGCATTCGCTGACTGTGTGCCCCTTTGCTTGGCAATATTGGCAGTGCCTTCCCTTTAGTTTGTTCATCTTACACGCATCTGTTGAATGTCCTGAAGCATTGCAGTGTTTACAGATGAGTTCTATTTTCTTTTTAGCCAGTTTGCAGTTGTATGATATATGATCTTTGCTTTTACAATATACGCATGCTGCGTTGTTGCAAAATAAGGCTTCATGATTTGGGTCCTGGCATATTTGACATGTGTATATTGCTGATCTTGCATTGGTTTTTCCGAGTCTGAATAGTATGTTAGCCGGTTTGCTTCTCAATATGTTTCGTTTTTCTAATTTTGTTTCTACTTTGATTGCTTCCTGTATAAGGGCGTCTAGTTCGTTTTTGTATTTCATTTCTAGTCTGATTTCTTGTTTTAGTCCATCTCTAAAACTTTTTTCTGCATCGATGTTTATTTTTTTGTCGAAATCTTGTATATCTTGTTCAGTTATACCTGCTTCTATTTTGTTTAGTTCTTGTGAGGATTTCTAAAGCACTACACAGTTTACTTTATGAAACTATATTTAAACAAAGATAAAAAAGAATAATATAATGAAAGAAAAGAATACATAATTAAGGAAAAGTATATAAGACGTGCATACTGCACGTGGACATTCCGTGGACTAACTTATTGTTAGATCGGTCGCAACGCTCAAGGGAAAGATTAACGAAGGGTGCGCACTCTTGCGATCGATTGACGCATATAGATCATTCTCTCACACCCCCTCTATCGATATGTGTTCTGGAATGACAAAAATACAATGGCTTTTTCCCTTTCTTTTAACATAAATTTAACAATTTTACGCAACGCTCGTGTTTCGCTTTACTTAACGCTTTGGTAAGGATGTCGGCTAACATAGAGTCCGTATTTAAATACTGTATAATTATTTCGTTGTTTTCTACTAGTTTACGTGTGAAGTGAAAACTGATATCAATATGTTTACTTCTCTTGTGAAATACTGCATTCTTTGACAGTTCGATAGCACTCTGGTTATCACAAAATACATCAATCGGATCACTTACGAGTTCATTAAAGTTCATATGATTTAACAGTCTTTTAATATAGATAATTTCTCGTGACACTTGCGCGAGGGCGGCATACTCCGCTTCCATGGTAGATAAAGCGACCGAAGACTGTTTGATGCTTCTCCAACTTATTGGACCTCCGGATAATACTAGTAAATTTCCGGTGCACGATCTACGGTCGTCTGTATCTCCTGCCCAGTCGGAATCCGAATAGGCTTTCAATTTTTCACCATCCTTTACGTACGTGACGCTATAATTGGACGTTGCCTTAAGATAACGCAGTACGCGTTTTGCGAGGATCCAATGTGTTTTTCCTGGGTTGACACAGAAACGGCTTAACATAGCGGCAATATCCGGATGCGTAGCGTTTGCGAGGTAAATTAATGCCCCTATTAGCTCTCGGTATGGTTTATACTGCATTTCTTGTGTCTCTTCTGGTGTCTGAGGGCACATTTCTTTTGTAATTTTTGTATTGGATTCAATTGGAGTTGCAACTTCCCTCGCTTCGTGCATGCCGAATTTTTCAATTATTTCTTTAATGTAACGTTCCTGCGATAGTCGAATTTTTCCAGTTTTCCCTTCTCGTTCAACGTGGATTCCTAATATATCGTGCACTGGTCCCAGGTCTTTCATTTCAAACGAGGATTTTAACTTGTGCTTAATTTCTTCAAGTTTTTCAATTTTTCTTGACGCTAAAATTAAATCGTCCACATAAATAATAAGAATTACGCGGTCTTCTCCCGTTCCAAACACGTATAGACATGGGTCGGCGATTGTGCGTTTTCCTCCGCTGGTTAAAATATAGTTGTCTAATTTCTTGTACCACTGGCGGCCAGATTGTTTTAGACCGTACA
This sequence comes from Osmia bicornis bicornis, assembly GCF_907164935.1. Classification (NCBI taxonomy): domain Eukaryota; kingdom Metazoa; phylum Arthropoda; class Insecta; order Hymenoptera; family Megachilidae; genus Osmia; species Osmia bicornis. The sequence goes on from NW_025791334.1 coordinate 91,484, forward strand.
ATGGTTTTAATAGTTTGCACCCTTTTTCTTCTTGTCCTGAACTGACAAACATTTCCGGTTGCTCCATAAATACTTCTTCCATTAAGTCACCTTGTATATACGCTGCGACGACGTCAATCTGATGTACGTGCATTTCTTCTTGTACAGGCGCAGCTAGGAGGGTGCGAATAATTTCTTGTCTAGCTACCGGAGCGAAGACTTCATTATAATCAATGCCAAATTTTTGCGTGTGCCCGCGTGCAACCAATCTCGCCTTGTATTTTTCAATTTTTCCTTCTGGAGTAATTTTAGTTTTGAACACCCACCTACTTGTCAAGACCTTTTTGCTCTCTGGCCTGGGTACCAATTCCCACGTTTTATTTTTTAATAAATTTTCATACTCGACTTTCATGGCTTCCAGTCATGCCTCCTGATCTGATCGATATAGAATATCCGACACGGACACAGGATCGAAAACCTCGACGTTATTTTGCTGGTATATCTTTCTCGGTCTTCCTCGTTGACCTGTTCTTTCAATCCTTGGATGACCACGTCCATACTTTATCGCTTCCGTTTGTGTTTCATGTCGGTCTTGACTAATATCATCTTCGTCTGATGGATCAGTCAAGTCTGCCTTTTCGGTATCTTCTTCTCGTGAATCTTGCTTTTCTTCGCCCCGCTCTTCGGCAGTTAAATCAGAAAGAATGAATAAGTCTCTTTGAGGTATTTCATTTTGCGTAAGTGTTTCAAAGAATTTGACATCTCGGGCTTTAATTACCTTTTTTGTACCTTGCTTCCATAGACGATACGCCTTTGATTCTTCTGAGTATCCAATTAATATATATTCATCGCACTTTGGCTGAAATTTTCCTCTGTTCGGCCTTTTACGTAATGCGATCACTTTGCTTCCAATGATCCGTAGAAACCCAACGTATGGTTTCTGTCGCGTCCAAGCTTCATATGGAGTTATTCCATCAAGTGCCTTAGTCGCGCTTCTGTTCCTTAAATATGTTGCCGTATTGACGGCTTCGGCCCACAAGGAGTTTGGTAAATTCGCTTCTGTCATGAGACATCTCGCCATCTCTACTAATGTGCGGTTCGCGCGTTCCGCTACGCCGTTTTGTTCGGGTGTGTATTCAACGCTTAACTGATGAATAATTCCTTCTTCTTTAAGAAAATTTTTAAACTCGTTTGACAAATACTCTTTTGCGTTGTCTGTGCGGATTTTTTTGATTTTTCGACCTGTTTGCTTTTCAGCTTTCCACTTAAAAATTTTAAAAGCTCGTAGAACGTCAACCGATTTCGAAGCATCATCGTCTCAGTAAATCGCGAATAATCGTCGATAAACGTTATAAAATATCTCGCGCCCCGTAAGGATTCACTACGCATAGGCCCGCAAATGTTTGAATGGATTAAGTCAAGGCGTCCTTTTTCACGATTTTCAGATCTTTTGAACGGTAATACATGAATTTTACACTTAGCGCATATTTCACAATTGAATTCGCCAGACCCTGTTAAAGATTCATACTGCGACGACAGCCGCGGATCGGCGTCGCGCATAGCGGCTCCCCACCGCGGCGGCATCCCCACTCCCGTGCGATTAGACTATAAGTAGGACCGATCGATGCGATGATCGAATAGTTGCCTCGGGGCTTCGGCCCCGAGGGGACCTCCTAGGAGGTCCGGACCGGAGCACCAGAGCTCTCGACGCCATGGGTTTCCTGGCGAAGAGATCTCTGGCCAACGGGCCGTAGCATTGCACTACGCTACGACCTGGCAGCTCCTATAGGTCCAGCGGCCGTAGGCGCCTAGCCTCGTCAGTCCCGTGGTTGACCCGGGGTGACCAAGCTAGTGCGCGTTCATAATCTCTGCTGGTGCTTCCGTGGGGCTTCCGAACGCTAGTCTACACGGCACCGTATTCTGCCTTTGGCAGCCGATTCCGTCCAGCTTCGCGGCGCTACCCAGGCTGGCCAGGATTGGTCGTCGTCTCGATCGCTGCTCGGTTCTACCTCGGCGTACGAGAAGACGAGGCGCGTGAGGCAAACGGGCAAGCGCGAAAACACCGCAGCGCGTTTGAATAAAGACCGTCGGCCCAATCGGGTCTTCCCTTTCCCGACTTTTGCGTTCGCTTCCTCGGCACTCGATAGTGCCTCGTCGCTTTCCGCTGAATTGTTCGCGTTCGCGCTCCGCTTGCGCCCGCGCTTCGCGTATACCAGCGTGCGTTCGTTTAGCTTGTAAGAGCGTTAAGTTTAAGTTCCGCGTAATTTCTGTGACGGACCGGGTTCCGATCGTAGTACGTAAGATCTGTACAGTAGTTCTAAGGGAAGCGGCTCCATCCGTCTAACCACCAGCCTATTTTATGATTATAGTATCCGAGGCCGGAGACCACCGCCCGGCCACCAGCTCGGCGAGGTTAGGACCGCCGCTGGAACTTCGTAGTAGCCAGTAGTTACATTTTTTTTCTTGAATAAATTCATATTTTTCTACTTAAACCTGTTTCGTTATTTACCGACCTGTTCCCTTGTGAACCCTGGCACGGGGAAACCGACCGCGGTGCGCAACGCCGTGCGCACCGAACCGACCGACCCCGTTACAATACCATCAACCATTTCTTTATGTTTCATTTTTTTAAGATCATTAAAATTAATGTGCCCATATCTCGCGTGCCATCTTATTAAATTTTCAGTAGCGTTGTCGCGTGTTTGCATTCCGCGTTCATTTTTTTCATCTACAATATACAGCTGATCTCGCTTTGTAGCTGTCAAAAACCGTTGCATGATTTTTATTCTTAACCGTCGCCCGATCTTTTTCGAATGTAACCGTATAACCGCGGTCCGTGGCGCGCGAAATTGACAAAAGATTATTACGCAACCCTGGTACACACAAAGTATTTTCCAACTTGACAGATTTCGACAAACATCTATTTATTTTTGCATTCAAGTTTACGCTACCCGTACCGGTTGATTCTACATAACAACCCGATAACAAACGCAATATCTTTTGATTTCATTTCTTTATTATAACTAATTTTTATATTCCATACAAAGTATTTTATTTAATTTTTATTGTTAATATTTAATGTATAAATTTTTGTAATAAATATTTTCATTTTCGCCGATAACTGAGTTTGTTAAATACATCGAAAAAAGTTTAGTCGATAAGTCGGACGGTAAAACAGTTTACCGATAAATTATCGACGTCCGACCGCGCACGCGCGAGCGCAACCCCAGTAACCATACGGTGGGGTAGTATTCTAGAGTGGGGATGCTGGACCACCACGTGACGGGAAAAACCCAGCTACCCCAAGAACTCTATGCGGAAAAAAAAGTGCCGACTCAGCAAAATCTGAGTATAAATAGAGGCGTTCCGCACAGTTTCACAGCAGATCTTCTCAGACCTCGGTCTGAAACAGACAACACTCTGATCAGTAGAGAAGAGCTTGCGCTGAACTGTCTAGGCAGCGATAGAGCGCGAGCTACAGCTAATTCCTACTATTCCACTGGTGGCGTGCAGGACTACGGATCAGTGGACCTCCTATTCGCGGTGCGCAACGTGTTACACAGGTGTTACGCTAAGCCAACACTCAAGTGTAAAGAGCTAGCGAGGAGCGGAGCTCCATGAACGGCCTGCGTCTAACACGGCTCTGGTATAACCAGAAACCGATTGCGACCTATAGGAAGGGTTAACTTGATTCCAATAGTCTAACACAAACCTCTGGAGTTTGGTTTCCATAATTATTGTTGAAAACAAACAGAGTGTTGACTGTATAAGAAGACCACGCCACATTCGCGTTAGCGCTATCGATTATTACGATTAATTACAATTATTAATTTTTTTACTCACATATATTAATTACTAATTACATATTTTCAATTGTATTCCCAATCTAGGGCGAACTAATTATAATTTCTTATTGTATTCCAATTTCTAGCCGCACTTATTGTAATACTAGCGATTTTGTATTATATTTCAATATTCACTTACCTTTCTATTTTTGAATAAACATATTTTCATTCAGTTTCTAGCACATTAGTGTTTGGATTTCACTCCTTAACCGCACACCACACGAACCTATAATCCTTAACACATTGATTACGAGTCGCCTTCTAAGGGAACCGCTCTCCCTACAAGTCGGTGCAGTAACGTACTCATTCTGGGTCGTTACAGCCGTATACACTTTAAGTTGTTCGTTATTGTTTATATTTTCAAATTTGCTGCTTTCGTTACACATATGACGTGTTGCGCCGCTATCTAGACACCACGCACCCGACTTTTTAACTGGTTCGTTATTGCACGCAATCGCAGTCATCGCTTCGCTTATACGGCACGAATTTTCGCGTTTATTCGTCGGCTTAGATCTACATTCAATGTTTTTATGTCCATATCGTCCACAATTCAAACACTTGCCATTAAATTTTCGCGGTTTCGTCTTATCTTTCGCGTACACTCGCGTATGTTTTCTTCGATCGAAGTCGTCTCTCGTGTACAAAGCGTCACCTTTCTTTTCACTCTCACCTGATTTCGCATCGCGCTCATTTTGCCTTGCTTCTTCTTCCTTAAGCTTTGCCTTGAGATTATCGATCGTTGGAATGTCGTCTCGTGATTCGATGGCAATGCTAAAGTTTTCAAATTCACTTGGTAATGAAATTAACAGCATTACCGACAGTAGTTCGTCTGAGATTTCGATGCCGGCTTCCTTAACCTGATCAGCTTTTTCAGTAAATTCGTTCAAATATTGCGAGATAGTCGTTCCGGGTTTTCTTTCCATTCGTAGGAGTTCCTTACACAGTGTTGCTTTTCTTACTGGTCCACGAGATTCGAAGATGATTTTTAATTTGTCCCACGCTTCTTTTGATGTAGCTTCCTTTTTAATGTGCAGAAGCTGGCCATGTGTAACGCTCAAGTTTATCAGTGCTAGAGCCTTCCCGTCTCTTCTGTTCCATTCTAGAGGATCTTGCTCGGGTTTTATTTCGCTGCCGTCGACGTACTGCCATAAATCGTTATACGTTAAGATGCTCTTCATCTGTATTTTCCATAAATCGTAATTGTTCTCTGTCAATTTTTCGATGTTCGAGAACATACTAGACGCAGCCATGTTTGTACAACGTATCTACGCACTGAACACTTTATTTTACTTCTTGTATTAACTATGGACTCCTGGGCCCATAACTTGTGAGGATTTCTAAAGCACTACACAGTTTACTTTATGAAACTATATTTAAACAAAGATAAAAAAGAATAATATAATGAAAGAAAAGAATACATAATTAAGGAAAAGTATATAAGACGTGCATACTGCACGTGGACATTCCGTGGACTAACTTATTGTTAGATCGGTCGCAACGCTCAAGGGAAAGATTAACGAAGGGTGCGCACTCTTGCGATCGATTGACGCATATAGATCATTCTCTCACAGTTCTTTTATCTGTATTACTAGATCCTTTAGTCTGTTCACGTAGCTGAGCACTGTCTCGTCTGGTTCTTGTGTTAGTTCTGTTAATTTTCCATATAAGGTGTGTATGTTTTCGGTGGACGGGAATAGTATTCTTATTGCTTTGATGAAATCATTTATGCTGTTAATGGGTGAATTTATTAGTGCTTTGTATACCTCTCCTTTTAGTTTTACTTTAACGATTGGAATTAGGCTTGGTTCGTCTGCGGGTATTATGGTGTTTCTGGCATGCTTTAGATTTTCTATGTATTCTGTTACTGACATATTTTTCCCGTCGAATTCGGGTACTAGTTTTGCTACATATTTCAAGGGTAATCTTAGCGGTGGGGCTTGATTTTGTTGTTCCATCATTTTTTTTGGGCTTCCCCAAATGAGTGTTATGTCTCCTTTGGTATTTTCTTCGTCCGGATTTCCTATTAAGCTTGGCTGTTCTGTAATTCCTTCAATTTCAAGTAGGGATAGGTCATTTTTGTAACTGTTATTTATTGTTTCGTTTAATGTTTCGGTATTATTTCTGTTATCTTGCGACAGTTCCTGTTTGTTTGTTATTATTGGCTAAATTGCTTGGATTGATTGTAAATCCTATATCTTTATCTTGCCAGCTGGCACCTCCGTTATCGGTTTGGTTAGTGTTTATGGTTAGATTTTTTACGTTTTTTGTTCCTGGTATTACGCCTGGTTTTTTATTCGCGTTTGACACCTCGGTTGTAACTTTTGGTGTGAAGTCAAATGTTCTTCGTTCTGTTGGTGAACGCGGTGTTTTCCGGCTTTGTAAAAAAGCTGATGCGTGATTACGATCTTCTACAATACTTTTAAGTTCAGGATTTTCTTGTGTCCTGCTTCTTGTTAATCTATTTCCGTCCGTAGTATTTTTGTTATCCGTTGGCTTAGAATTTTTATTATTCATTTGAAAGTTTCATTATTTGTGATTATTTAGAGGGTAAATGAGTTAGTTTTATGCTTAGTTGATTTTTAGGTATACTCTGTAGCAACATACTCTGTAGTATTTCAATAGCAGCATATTGAAATTGATTCGCAAGTGAATTCCTTGAAAAAAATTTTTTTTTTTTTTTTGAAGTTGCAGACAAAGATTTATATTCTCGAGCTAGATTTTTTTATGAATCTACCCTATACTACACGTTAGTAGTGCCTGTTGGCGTTCGATTCGTATCGGAACCACTGTAATGTCGCGAAGTTCTCCCTCTCACTGAGTTCTCCGCGTACCTTTTGTATGATTAAATCTAAGTTGTTAGTTAGGTAGAGGTTCTTACTTACCTTTCGCTGGGCGAGGATACCTGTAGAGATGAGTCGTCTTAGTGATTGGAGATAGTAGGGTAGATGTTTGATTGAAGTTCACACACTTCCGATCACAACAAATGTTTATTTGGTTCGAGTACAATCCTTAACTTGCGCGCGTTTACAAATGACTATTTGCTCTGTCGGATCTCTGAGTTCCGTAGCAGAATCGTACTTCGCGGATTTCTGTACGCGTATTAGAATCGAATCCCGGATTCGCGTTAGACGGTCTGGCCGATTCTGAACGAATTTTACGGAAGTGATCTGGTCACGATGAATTCTGAGTCTGCACTAACTTATACTGGTTCTGCACGATAATTGATCTGTGACTATACTATAATTGATTGTGAACTGTTACTGCACAAAATTTGATCTGGGCTGTTTATGCACTATAATTGATCTGAACGCGGGCGGCTTGGTCGCGTTATTATATATTGATTAATGAGGTCGATTTTTGCTTTGGCAATTCGGGTGAACCACCTCGTCCGGATCGTCAGCGTTCTCGCCGTACGACGACCCGGCTGAGTTGCTCACTCAGAATTTTTGCGGAGCGATGAATTTGGATGGTGCAATAGAAGTTCAAAGAATTTGTATAGCGAAATATAAGTTTAAAGAATTTGGGTGGCGAAATAGAAGTTTCAAAGAATGCGTCACAGTACGTGACACAACAGTATCATTTTTACTATATCTGCATTAGATATAATGTAATATACGTATAGTATAGTCAGTTGTCAGTTGACCTTGTTGCTGTACACACGTATCGCTCTAACTCTCCTGTTTGAAATTAACCGTTTTACATCAGTAATCTCACTCGTTTTATTTCTTTTCTTAAGACTAATTGCCGCATAACGAAGTGCAAGTATTGTCACTCAGTGCATGATAGTGCAAGTGTGCTAAGTGCATTTTGAACAAATCTTACTGCGGTCTTACTGCATTAAGGGGTTGTATACAGTTGCGAGGCCCAAAAAATGCCATTTTTTGTGATTTTTTTTTGGAAAAGCATATGAATATATTTGTTTCAACTTTTTACACATTACAATACAACTATTGAAGAGTCTTCAGGAATTTTTCCAAGTAAAAATATGCTGTTTACAGCGAAATATTGTCATATTCCCGAGGCGCCTTGAAAAAAACTTGATTTGCGGTGACCACTTTTTCTCGTTCCCAGGTTATCTGAAACAAACATGCAAAATAATGTCATTACTATATACTACAATCTCGTACGTGATCGAAGGATTTTGAAAAAATTTGATTTTTGACAAAATAGCGGATGTTTAAAGTCAACACTTCGATTTTCAGGTAAAATATCGACCGTTCTTCGTCCAGAAAACTGAAAATGTGGAACAAAAAAAAATCCTTCGATCACGTACTAGTCTTTTATGTTCTTAAGAGGTCCTGAAAATTTCATTTAGGTCGGCGCAATAGTTTCAGAGAATGCGCACGGCGTTGCGCACCGCAGTCAGTTTCCCCGTGCCAGGGTTCGCAAAGGAACAGGTCGGTAAATAACGAGGCAGATATAGGTAGAAAAATATGTATTTATTCAGGAACTATGGTTGACTACTACTTGTTACAGCGTGGCGGCTATCCTCGTCGGGCTGGTCGGGCGGTATTCTCCGGCCTCGGGTACTATAACCAGAATAGTGGCTGGTGGTTAGACGCGTGGAGCCGTGATGCTTAAAACTAAGATACAGGACTTACATACTACGGCCGGAACCCGGTCCGTCACAGAAATCACGCGGAACTTATATCTAACGTTCTTACAAACTACTGCGGTCGCTACCGCCTTACGAACTAAACGGATGCACGCTGATGTACGCGGAGCGCGGACGCAAGCGGAGCGCGGACGCAAGCGGAGCGCGGACGCGAACAAATAAGCGAAAGCGCCGAGGCACTATCGAGTGCCGAGAGAGCGGACGCAAGAGTTGGGAAAGGAATGACCCGATTGGACCGACGGTATTTATTCAAAACGCGCTGCGGTGTTTCGCGCTGCGGTGGAGTTGTTGCCCGCTTGCCTCACGCGGCTCGTCTTCTCGTACGCCGAGGTAGAACCGAACAGCGAACGAGACGACGACCAATCCTGGCCAGCCTGGGTAACGCCACGAAGCTGGACGGAATCGGCTGCCAAAGGCAGAATGCGGTGCCGTGTAGGCTAGCGCTCGGAATCCCCGCGGAAGCACCAGCAGAGATTATGAACGCGCACTAGCTTAGTCACCCCGGGTCAACCACGGGACTGACGAGGCTAGGCGCCTACGGCCGCTGGACCTACGGGAGATGCCAGGTCGTAGCGTAGTGCGATGCTACGGCCCGTTGGCCAGAGATCTCTTCGCCAGGAAACCCATGGGGCCGAAGCCCCGAGGCAACGCATCGATCCGCGCATCGATCGGTCTTACTTATAGTCTAATCGCACCAGAGTGGGGATGCCGTCGCGATGGGGCCCGCGATGCGCGACGCCGATCCGCGGCTGTCGTCGGAAAACTTTCAGAAAATATTCTTAAGACTATATACTTTGAGAAAATAATATTTTTGCAAAATCGATTTTTTCAACTTTGCGAACTGTATATAACCCGTTAAACAAAGGAAGATCACACAAAGTGTCACACCGTACTTAGCAACGATTTATTTGTGTCATGTATTTGAGGAATACATTGTTAAGACATGGCCGATAAGTGCAAGGGCTGTGCAAAACCTGCAACGTCCAATCTTGCCAGATGCCTGGACTGTGGGATAATCACACACACAGGTCCAAATTGTTTAGCCAGATCGGGTCACCCTTAGCACAACGGGCGACTTTTAAATTGCAAAAGTGATTCTCTTGCAATGCCATCTGGCAGTTCCTTGGCAACCACATCTCCAGTCAGCTCGCGTGCGTCCACACCAGGTGGCTCCTCCTTCTCCTTTACACTTGAGGACATTAGGGATTTATTCCGTAATGAGATAATGAACCTACGGCGAGAATATGACAACATTATTAAAACTGAGTTATCAACATTGATGGGCGAAATGACCGCAATGCGGTACGAATTAAACGAACGGCCCACTCTGTTGGAAAACCGAACTGATGCTGGGAACAACACCACAATTTCTACACCGGAATTGACGTTCACCGTTGTTGCCCAGATAGCGGAGCGGGAGAAAAGGTCGAAGAATATTCTTATCCACGGCGTCCCGAAACCAGCAGCCGCAGGCAGCGGAACTCCACAATCGCTTCGGGATCAGGACATCTTGACAGCTAGACAAATATTGACTAGTATCCAGTCGGCAGACTATGCAACAATCAGTGTAGCAAGACTAGGAAAATTAGGTAAATCACCCAGGCTTCTACGTATTTCAGGCCGCCAGGCAGATCCTTGCTAACAAAAGCAGGTACAATGGACCTTTCAAGATAACGGACGATAAGTCCCCTACTGAACAGGCATACTTACGAGATCTGCACCTCAAACTTCATACTCTGCACAACCAAGGAGACATCAAGAAGACCATTCGGTACATTAAGGGCATCCCATGTATTGTAGATTCCCAATGCAAACCTAAGCCTAGCAGTTCAAAAAACTAATTAAGTATCTGAATATATACTATCAAAATGTTCGTGGATTACGTACCAAATTGTTTGACTTAAGCTCCTCTCTGTTTACATCCTCAGCTGCTAAATCGCAGCTTCTTCACTGATGAACTAGGGTTGGATGACTACACTGTGTTTCGCAAGGACAGAAGCGACTCCACCACTTTTACGATAGGGGCAGGGGTGTGCTAACCGCGGTCCACACTAGCTTAACTTGTTCTATGCTCTCTCCTCTAACTGACCACTTGGAGCATCTCTTTATCAGAGTCAGCTCTCCGCTATCCTCTCACTACCTTATAGTCTCTACCATTTATCTTCTGCCCGGTTCTCCACCATCCTTCTACTCTGATCATTTTCAGTGTATTTACAATTTGTCAACTGTATACATATCTGCTTCGCTGATAATCACTTATGACTTTAATATCCCTTTTTTGAACTGGTTCTCTCAAACCTCATCCTTCAACTCTCAGCTTATATCTTCCTCCGCCAACAGCAGATCCGCTCAAATAACCAACCTCGTGCACGAACTTATAGATCAATGTGATCTCATTCAACTTAGTCTCTTCATTAACCATCCGAATGCTTGCATACAATCTCCTATCCCATCGATCTATATCATCCTCCTCTCAATCTCAGTACTCAACTTTTTATACCATCTATCTCTGGTTCCTCTCCGGCCACACCCAAGAGCAGACCTGATTGTAGTAGAGCAAACTACTCTGACATGTTTGACTTCTTCAACTCCATCAGTTGGGACGTCAACATGTCTAATCTATCTGTCGATAACGCAGTGGATTTTATATATGAGCAACTCTACCAGGCAATAATCACTTTTGTTCCTATTAAAACTGGTAGACAAAGCAGTTATCCACCATGGTTCACCAGTGAACTAATCTTGTTAGTTCGCAAAAAAATGCAGCACATGCACAGTATAAAGCGTACTCCCGTCACTGTGATTATATACAATTTTGCGCACTTAGAAGTAAATGCACATCACTCTCCAGGCAATGTCACAAAAACTACGTAATGACGACCGAAACTAACATCCGTGGTAACTTAAAGGCGTTCTGGGCGTTTGTCAACAGAAATCGCTTGTCTCACTCGCTCCCAGTAAACATGAAATACGCGAACCAAGGATCCTGTGATCCTCGAACGATCGCGAATTTATTTGCGGACTTCTTTGAGGCGAATTATTCTTCCACTGCACCTGGTTTAGGAGTTACTCCTCATCAAACTCTTCCGGAGTTATGCATATCCGACTCGGATATCAGTATTGACGACATACTTATGGAAATTGACAACCTCAAAGTTTACAAAAGTCCTGGCGAAGACGAACTCCCTAGTTATATCATCAAGCATTGCAAGTTTATTTTGTATAGACCATCATGGATTATCTTCTGTAAATCTCTGAGGGTTGGTAAATATCCTGTTTGCTGGAAGAGGAACATTATAACTCCAATATACAAGACTGGAGATAAAACTGATGTAGAAAACTACAGGCCAATTACTCTACTCAATGTTGCTGAAGCCATTGTTTGCAAAAAACTCTCACAACTTATGCATAATTATTTAGCTTCAGAGCAGCATGGCTTCATCAGTGGCAGGTCAACGACATCCAACTTAGCGTGTTATGCTAGTTTTATCTCCCAGGCATTAGAAAAACACAAGCAGGTCGATGCTATCTATATGGATTTTGCTAAGGCGTTCGACAGAGTCAATCATAGTTTACTGATTGACAAGCTCTACTCCTTCGGTGTGAATGGGACGCTCCTACAATGGTTTTTCAGTTACATAACAGGGCGAGTACAGATTTTTAAATATTATGGGCACACTTCCAGGACTATTTCTGTATCCTCGGGCGTTCTTCAAGGTTCTCATCTAGGACCTTTGCTTTTCTTTATATTTATTGATGACATTAGACACGCCTTCACCAGTTGTAACTTTCTATTATTATGTCTGACAACCTCAAAATTTTCCGAGTTATCACCTCTGACTCTGATGCTCTCTACTTTCAGCAGGATATACACCGGTTAGAGGAGTGGTGCAACAGCAATTTGATGAACCTCAATCTTACCAAATGCAATATTATTAGATTCTACAGAGGCAGTGAACCCATTATTTTGAATTATACGCTCTACAACACTGTTCTAAACACTACAGACTGCATCAGGGATCTTGGAGTTTTAATTGACAGCTCCCTGTCATTTGACCAGCACATTGTAGCAGCCACATATTCATCTTCCAGGATGCCGGGATATCTGAAGCGCACTTGTGCCCAATTTCAAGATCCTATCACATTTCTCACTCTTTATTATGCACTGGTACTGTCTCATCTAGACTACGCCAGTATAATATGGACACCACGTTTAGCCAAACAAGTTAACGCCCTTGAGGGGATTCAGCATAGATTTCTACGCTTTCTATCATATAAAAGCTCCCCCGTGGGGCGATTTGATCACGACTACAGTGAGATCATGCGTAGATTTAAGGTTCTATCTCTCAAGGATAGGCGCACCATAAACGAAATTACTTTCATACAGAAGCTCCTCTCCAACAAAATTGACTGCGCACCACTGCTTGAGCAAGTTTCTTTTCATGTCCCACCACGGGCTACCAGATACTCAGATTTGTTCCACCAACATCACTACTCGTCTAGATATGGGCATTTAAATGTTATCAATAGAATATGCACAACGCGAATGCATACAACTCAGTCAGCGAAATATTTATTGACTCTGTCGAAAAAACCAAACATAACCTCCGTAACCTCTTCATCGATAACGCATCAATAGGACAGCATATTAAACCACACTAACTTGCACTGGTATAATTTAGTATAATCTAACAGTGTTCAGAGGGGAACGAGGAAAGCGGGGTAGAATCCGTACACACCAAAGGAACACAATAAATGATGCTCGAGGTTGTCAGAAAAATGTCGTCAGTTTATTAAAACAGCTCAGAGGTAACACCGGTAAAATGAGGAAGGCCGTTACACCACGCAAATCGTATTGCACGGGACTTTAAATACAGAGGTACGCTTCGACCTTCACCCACAAAATCACAAAATTTAACGGGATGCACAAAACCAAGCGCTTAACTCGCACAAAACCGCAATGAGGTGACCGACGAGGTTACTGCACCGTTGAAACCGCACGGGCGAGGTCGTGAGAATGCGTGACAACACGTGGCGTCGTCGAGGTTTCCGTGTACACTCGTTTTCGATTGTTTGAAGCGAGGAGGCCAGGTTTTGAAGCTCGATAACACGTTAACTGTTCACTGAGGTGACGAGGAGTCGTTAGCGATGTATTCCGTTAGCTAACTTTCACTAAAAACCACCCTGAATGCGACAGAGAGATACAACGTGATGTTACTTGTAATGAAACAAAACTCAATATGGCTACGTGGTACGCGTCGCTCCCACCAGGAAATTTAGTTCGCGAAGAAGAACGCGCGGCGGCAGCACCTCTCGGACGGGCCTCGCGTGAAGAGGAGACCCTTTATACGCGCGTTCACGCACCAAGCAGACTTCGCTCACCAAAAAAGCCGGCATTGCGCACTTTCGAATCACCGATTACGCTTACATTCCTTCTTCATTTACGTGTTTACACTAACGCGGCCATACTACTACTACCAATATATGTTTATGTTGACGCTTGTAACATTGCGATACTATAATTAACAGTTCATTGATTCATTATTTCTTCAAAACATAATATTGTGACTGACGTACTGTACATATTTCTCTCTGTGTAAAGCTTGTTGTAAAGGGCTACGCCCGTATATATGAAGTAAATAAGTAAATATAATAATGTTACGTTCGGGTTAATTTTTCCATAATCCGACCTTGCGTTTCCCGTCCGTTGCACTGTACTTGGAAGAATTCCCCTACAGGAGGCGCAAGGAAGGGCATTTTGATTTTTCCCATTTTTCGTTATTCTGTCCGCGCTCTCCCGGTCTTGTGTCTACTCGTCGAATGCGCTGCACTTGAAAGTATTCCCCTCGAGGAGCGCGAGAAATAGGTTTGAGATTAAAATAATAATTCTCTCTTTTCTCTTTCCTTTCATTAGCTTCAATAGTTCAACCGTTTAATATACCGAATTTGTGTACCTCGTCAGTGCGCAGCGCTTGGAGATAATCCTAGGCGAGGCACACAAAGGAGGCTATATTTAGTTTCTTTCAAATAATACAAATCTATCTTTCCTTGGGACGATTGCCTCGTCGAAACTGCGTAGCAACGGAAACATAGAAATTCGAGACCGTTAAGGGAGAGGTGTCATAAACGACCTTCGCCGCGCGGTTAAGCAGTGCGACGCACTTGGATATTTCCCAGCTTAACCGCGTAGAACAAGGGAAATACGATTTTTTTACCTCGCAAGCGAAATACCTTTCCTACCTGTAAAGCATGCGTCAGCCGGTCCTTCCACCAAAGAATGAATGCAATTAAGTACCAAAGCGATTGGATTGGAATGATACGAAATGTATGAATTAGAACGAAAGCGAGGGTTTGCGTGACAACCACTGTAGTTTGAAATCGTTGACCGACGTTCAAGAACGTTCGAGACAAAGGTCGACTAGGGCAATAAGCATCGGCAACGAACATCTGGCAAACGTTACGCGTATGTTCTGAAATATATGTAAGCCGTTAATAATTCATATACGCAGCTCTAGTATTTAATATAGGCATTAAAGTATGTGCGAAATATATCCGAAGTAATGATTCGCTAACGATAACGATAAATTGCAGATTGTCCTTCTATCACGCAAGCCGCAGAAACGCGAATAAAGGACGAAATAACTTAATAATCGTTCAATACATCGAAGTTAAACATCTAAAACATCGAAGAAAACATCGTTCGTAAAAGCCTCTTCAACTAACTACAGTAAAACCTGGATATATGCAACAAACATTGGGACCCAGCCGTTGCATATATCCAGTCGAGGTGTCGAATCTCGGGTTACACGCGACGAGCAGCCAAGCGTGAACGTAGAAAAGGACAGACAGTGGTGGAAAGAGAGAGGTCCGATGATCAAAGGAAAGAGCCGAAACGTATCGGTGTGACTAATACTAATTCAACTATAAAACTTTTTTATTTTTGACTTTTTTTTACTGAAACTTTTACTAACGCATTGGTGAAATTTTTCTGATTAAAATGATACCAAACACGATATAGTTTGAATTATAATTACTTGCTAAAATTGATGTTAAAAGTTGGCGAAAAGCAAAGGAGGATTGGAAATGAAAACCGGTTGCGGTGTCGGCTTGGGTTTCAAACGTTGCATATATCCAAGCGAGGTGTCGATTCTGGGCATTTAAACGTTGCATATATCCAAGCGAGGTGTCGATTCTGGGCATTTAAACGTTGCATATATCCAGTCTTGGTATCGATTCTGGGCATTTAATGTTGCATATATCCAGTCTTGGTGTCGATTCTGCGTCCGTACAAATCGTTTGTACCGTGCCGCGTTAACTACCGTGCCTACGATCGTACACAACATGCGACGTGTTGCATGTTGCATGTTGCATGTTTGATGTATCTTTGGTGTACGGCCTGCCATATACATATGTAGCCGAGGTGTCAATTCTATATTGTTTATTTTATTATTATTGTTTATTTATTCTATTATCATTCTGTTATTACTGTTAGCTTTTAAATTACTTTAATTTTCAATAGGAAGAAACTGTCCGGTTTCATGGATTATTATAATGTGCAGCTTTATTATTATTTTAATAAATAAATATAATTCAAATCATATCGTGTTTGGTACCATTTTAATCAGAAAAATCTCACAAATGCGTTAGTAAAAGTTTCATTAAGAAAAAGTTAAAAATAAAAAAGTTTTATCGTTCAATTAGTATTAGTCACACCGATATTACGGTCGGATCATATTACACGGTTTCCTCGCCGAGCGGCTCGGTTCGGCTTAGGGGGATCCCCCCAAGTGGAGGGGATAGCGATGTTGCATATATCCAGACAAACTTTTGTTGCATATATCCAGACAAACTTTTGTTGCATATATCCAGGTTTTACTGTAAATTCAAATAAAAGCGAGTCGTAATATGTTTCAGAACATTCCAGAATTATTAGAATCGCTACGCACGAATTCCGTGTATTATAGGGGTAGAAAGAAATAGGCGACATTAGATAGAGCTGAAAATGAAGGTCAAGGAGGGATGAGAAGCTATGAAGCGCGCCTAGACAGCCCAATACGCGTGGGCCTTCCCTTTGTACCCTGAATTGCCAAATGATGTCCCCACTTTGGGGTACCGATCGCGGGTCGAACCTTGAGACGTCGATCGCTTGACTGCGGCAAATCACTCTTCGTCGAAACATCGTAAGGTACGTGACGAGGAGCCTGTGTTCGCGTCAAGCAATAGTTATCGCGTGAAATAGCAGTAATTAGCTGCCCGGTAAACACCTTGCAAAAGGCAGAGTGCCGGGAGATTGCAGTTCTCGTTTCCGCGTTAAGAACTTATAGGAATACGTAAAATTTGACACTTTTCAATATCCTATCTTTACTCTTTCAATTTTGAATCGTTTCGCTGTAATTATATTTTCTTTTTCCGCGTCGCGTCCTTTTCGTATATTATATTTCGTTTAGTGAATCGCTAAATCCGTAACACCGTAGAAAAGGCCGATCGCGAACGCGTAGTGAGGGTGTGACAAACTTCTCATCTCTTCTTCGCCTTCCAGATTTCCAGACAACATCCAGCTTTTCATCAAGCAAATTTTGAGTTTACTGTTATCATATCTCGTTTTACATCGAGCTTGATAAGTTGTCTATTTTCTTCTATCTAATACGACGAATCTGGTTGATTGTGAGGCAAAACGGGCGATCTACGGGACTGCGCGTCCTGGAAGTTTCCCACTAGATCATCATAGCGTTAAAGGTATCCAAAGTCAATTTTTTGTAAAAATTTCAATCATGTACAAGAGAGACGGCCCACGAGACTGCGGTCTTGGAAGTTTCCCCCTGGGACCGTCTCCTCTCGCCGTTCAATAATTATTTGTCGCGAACCACATCGTCGTTCGAATCATATTAATCAAATTAAATAGTATTTCCTGATATCTTCCGTTACAATTTGATGTTATATTTTCTCTTTAATATAATTAATTTTCATATTCTTTCTATTAAATATTTCATTTTTTTTCTCTTTTATGTATTTCCAACAGCTCGCACCTTTTGTTAACTAAACCGTTTTCATTGTTATAAGTATTTTTCTGAAATTGTGCCTTTGTTACTCATATTTAGTTTGTAATTAATTTACGTTCAAACACATTTCCTTCCTATACTTTCACGCCTACCACCTGCTCACAAATTTATACGAGGGGCCCGTATGGGACCAGAGTATTGACGGACTCAGCACTAAATCGAATATCAAATTCTACAGACTTTTTTTTAAATCGTTCTAATCATAAGTGATTATCATCGTGATAAGTGATTAGGACTGGCAGCAGCGCTTTCTCAACCGCGTATTAACATTCCAAATAATTAATTTCTTTTCTTTTATTTTTGTACGTCGCGCGCCGTCTCTCGCTCGCGACGTAATAATAACAACATCATTATCGCTGTATCTACATTAGATAAGTAATATACCCTTAACACATTAAGCGCCACGCCGGTCCCTAGGGACCGGCGCAAAACTCCCCGTTCAGGCCTCGCCGGTCCGCACGGACCGGCGGCAGACTTTTCGTTCGTGTTATCATCGCACGCGTGTCGGTCCCTCCGTACTTGTAAGACAGAACGTTCATTTTAGGCGGCATCGTTTTTGTTTGGTCAATGCTTTAAGGAAAACAATATAATACTTAAAAACATTAATGTAATTTGTTACGCGTTCGGGCGTTATTAGGCCTCGCTTTTCGGGTTTTTATCTACTATGAAGGAGAAGGGACAATAAGGATATAAGCAAAGTATATGTGCAAGTGGATAGGTAAACATACGAAGGAAAGGCCCGGCCGGGTTACGTTACCCGACATCTCTTTATACTCTGGCTCGCCTATCGGCGAGCGGCCCGGCAGGTCCCGCCTGACGGCTAACTGTGGCCTGAATGGAACGGCACGAGAATTCGGCGTGGCGCTTAACGTGTTAATAAAATTGTCATTATTACTATGTCCACATTAGACATAATGTAATAAACATTTAATAACAATATCACCATTGCTATATCTACATTAAATATAATGTCATATACAGTTAATAACAATATCATTGTTACTATATCTACATTAGATATGTAATATACATTCAATAACAATGTCATTGTTACTATATCTACATGAGATATAATGTAATATACATTTAATAAGAATATCATTATTGGCAAATGTACATTAGATATGTAATATATATTTAATAACAATGTCATTATTACTATATCTACATTAGACATAATGTAATATACATTTAATTACAATATCATTGTTACTATATCTACATCAGATATGCAATATACATTTAATAACAATGTCATTATTACTATATCTACATTATATATAATGTCATATATAGTTAATAACAATATCATTATTACTATATCTACATGAGATATAATGTAATATATTTTTAATAACAGTATCATTATTGGCATATCTACATTAGATATGTAATATACATTTAATAAGAATATCATTACCCAGATAGCACCGTGCATCCCAGGGACGTCCATTTCATGTCCAGATTATGTCCGAACGTCCAACGTCCATTTTGAACATCCTTGGGATGTCCACAAGACGTATATTTCGTATGTCCTAGGAACGTCCGTCTTGAAAGTCCTACGGACGTCCGTAGCGCGAACATTTCGTATGTCCTAGGAACGTTCGTCTTGAAAGTCCTACGGACATCCGTAAGGGGGGACATTTCGTATGTCCTAGGAACGTCCGTCTTGAAAGTCCTAGGGACGTCCGAAAGGCGAACATTTCGTATGTCCTAGGAACATCCGTCTTGAAAGTCCTACGGACGTCCGTAGGGCGGGCATTTCGTATGTCCTAGGAACGTCCGTCTTGGAGGTCCTACGGACATAGATGAGACGTGTGTTTCGTATGTCCTAAGAACACCGTTTTCTTAAGTTTTACGAATGTTGTTAGGACTTTGTGCGAATCCCCAGTTTATGGCGCGTACCCTTTATTATTACGGTCATCGGTAAAACTCAACGGGGAAAAAAACGTGGTGCTGAAATTCAATGGGATACGGTTTTTGAAACTAATGTTGCTGATCTGCTTACCACAAACCCTGCTAGCCATTTCCATACCAAATTTTTTTTTGTACATGCGATTTATCCATGCTAAGGGGGTGAAAACAGGACCCAAATTGGCGTCACAATGAGCTGGAAAAGGACGTGATGTACCTCCGTTTCAGGTCAGTAGGTAAGTCGTGCGTTCCGTTATTATGGTGAATTGTCTATACCGGAGATTTCAAAGCAATACCAGCAGACCTCGTATTCGACTAAATGACCCCATTTATACCTCGAAAACTATATTAGTAACCACTCTTGGCCAACGACACCTTTTCAATCATAATTACGGAGCGCACAACTCACCTACCTGAAACGGGGGTACATTGCGTACTTTTCCAGCTCATTCTGACGCCAATTTTCAATTCTCCATCCTTCTGAAGGGCATATTTTGAAGGGGAAACTTCAGAGAATATGATCATATTTTTTTCAAAATTTAAATCACTCTTGCCCCTCATCGAGAAAAACACAGAAAAAGAATTTGTTTACATTTTTCGACATTATTAAGTTTATTATCGAGGTTAAAAAAATTGCTCAATCAGACAAAGAGTTCCTGAAATAAAAATTCGTGGGTGAAGCCTGTTTTCGTCAAAATGGGTAAAAATTGCAAACTTCGAAGGTCAGTAATTTCTAAACAAATTCGAAACCGGCAGAATGATGATTTAAACGATATATAGATAATCGACCAGAGGATTTCGAAGATCAAGTAGTTTTTCGTTTTACAAAATTAGATGCAATAATATGTTTCCCTTCCTCCCGATGGGCCCCGCAACCAGTAATTGACCAGTTGTCCAAAATAGGGTAGAATGACCCGTACGTCACCCGTTCGGCGAAAACGACCGAAGTTTGGGGCCTGCTGTTTTATAACAAGGCCTAAGCAGAAAACAGATCCCGGAAAACTTGGGAATATCACGAGCCACCATCGACACTTTTTCGTGAAACGTTGTTGCGACAAGACGTATAGCGAGTCTCCGTACAGTTTGAGTGTGAATTCCTTACTGGTGTTTATAGTGTGTTGACGAGTTTTTCCGCCATCTCAGGTAAGTGTCGCTTTTTTCTTAATTAACTTAATTCCTTAATTTTTCTTAATTTCTAATTTATTAAATCATGACTGGCAAGAGGAAATTACATAAGTATTATATGCGTGCTAAAAGATCTTTACTTTTTACGGGGAAGCTTCTACCTCATCGGTAATTAACAACAATATAGGTTCTTCGTTAAACAGTACAAGTACAAATGAAATTCTTGTGGAAAATGTTCAGACTAATCTTCCTTCAATCGAAAAAAGAATAGAAAGGCTAAATTCTACAAATTCAATAGACGAGTTATTAATAGAACAAAATAATGAAAATTTTCATGTTGTTTTAGCAGAATGGGCTATAAAACACAATATTTCGCATGTCGCTATCAATGATTTACTTTCTATATTACAAAAGCCCATACCAGATAATTTGCCAACAGACGCCAGAAGTCTTTTAAAAACATGTAGGAAGGTAGTTACTAAAGAAATTGAACCAGGGCATTACTATCATTTTGGTTTAAAAAATGCTATTTCAAAACTCATTCAATTTATAGATTTTTCTTTTATTAAGGACAATAAAATTGAAATTAACATTAATATTGACGGTCTTCCATTGTCGAAAAGGTCCAGTAGCCAAGTGCATCCAATTCTTTGTAGTATTAGAGGACAAAAATGTTGAAATGGTTGACATTTATCATGGTTATGAAAAACCAAAAAGTATTAACAGCTTTTTAAGTGATTTTGTTGAAGAGGAAATAAACCTAGTTAACGACGGATTTTTAATTCATGAACATTTATATTCTTTACACATAAACTCATTCAGTTGTGATGCTCCTGCAAAATCTTCAATTAAATGTATAAAAGGTCATACGGGTTATCTTTCTTGTACAAAGTGTCATATTGAAGGGGATTTTATTGATAATAGGGTATGTTTTTTGACTTTAAATAATATTCGATTGAGAACTGATATAGGATTCAGATCGAAAGTTGATGATAACCATCATATGGGTACATCTATTTTAGAAAATATTCCGGGTATTAACATGATCGATTCTTTTCCATTAGATTACATGCACTTAATTTGTTTGGGTGTCATGAAAAAGTTACTTTTAAACTTATGGTGCTGCGCCAAACCATCCACAAAAATTTCAAACTTGCAGTTTACAAACATCTCCAATTCCTTAGTATCTCTAGCAAAGTGCATACCACTAGAATTTAATAGAAAATCGCGAACATTAAGTGAATTAAAACGATGGAAAGCAACAGAATTTAGACAATTTTTACTTCATACCGGCCCTGTAATTTTTTGAATTACTTAATTGTTGAATTACTTAATTTAAGTAAAGATAAATATTCGAATTTTCTTTCATTACATATAGCAATCACTATTTTATCAAATTCAAAGTATTTCGATTTTATTGACTTTGCATCGCAATTATTACAGTATTTTGTCACGACTTTTAATCTATTATATGGACCTCAGAATATATCTCACAATATATATAATCTTATACACATTACAGATGATGTTAAGAAATATATGCCTCTAGACAATTTCATTGCTTTCCAGTTTGAAAATTTTGTACAGACAATTTTAAAATCTATTCGAAAAGACGATAAAGTATTGGAACAAATAGTGAAACGGTATATAGAAAAATGTAATGTTTCTATGAAGAGATCAGTGGCGAATAATACATTTCCTATTTTTGGAAATGAACATTTTAAGGGGCCATTAACAAATAATAATATTAGTGTTACGAAACAATTTAGTCGCGTTGATTTCCATAACTTCAGCTTGAAAACTTGCGACGACAGCCGCGGATCGGCGTTGCGCATCGCTGGCCCACACGGCGGCGGCATCCCCACTCCCGTGCGATTAGACTATAAATAGGACCGATCGATGCGTTGATCGATGAGTTGCCTCGGGGCTTCGGCCCCAAGAGGACCTCCTAGGAGGTCCGGACCGGAGCACCAGATTTCTCGACGCCATGGCTGACCTGGCGAAGAGATCTCTGGCCATCGGGCCGTGGCATTGCACTACGTCACGACCTGGTAGCTCCCATAGGTCCAGCGGCCGTAGGCGCCTAGCCTCGTCATCTCCGTGGTTGACGCGGGGTGACCAAGCTAGCGCGTGTTCATAATCTCTGCCGGTGCTTCCACGCGGATTCCGAACGCTAGCCTACTCGGCACCGCATTCTGCCTTTGGCAGCCGTTTCCGTCCAGATTCGTGGCGTTACCCAGGATTGGTCGTCGTCTCGTTCGCTGTTCGGTTCTACCTCGGCGTACGAGAAGACGAGCCGCGTGAGGCAAGCGGGCAGCAACTCCACCGCAGCGCGTTTGAATAAAACACAGTCGGCCCAATCGGGTCAATCCTTTTCCGACTCTTGCGTTTGCGCTCTGCTCCGCGCTTTCACTCCGCGGTCCGACACCGCGCCGTTAGCTTGTAAGACCGCGTAGCGACAGCTACGAACCGCGCTAGTTTTAAGGCCGCGTAACTTCTGTGATGGACCGGGTTCCGACCGTAGTAAGTAAATCCTGTAAATTAGGCTAAGTGCGAAATGGCTCCACGCGTCTAACGACCAGTCCATCTTATGTTATAGCAACACGCGAGGCAGGACATGGCCGCCGCCAGACCAGCCCGGCGAGAGTAGCCGGCCCCACCTGTACATATATCTATACTCCTATAGTTTATGAATAAACGTATACTTTTCTACTAATATCGGCATCGTTATTTACCGACCTGTTCCCTTGCGAACCCTGGCACGGGGAAACCGACCGCGGTGCGCAACGCCGTGTGCACCGAACCGACCGCCCCGTTACAAACTACTGAACTTAACAATTGTTGTTCTCTTATAAATGGGGACATTATTCTTGTGGAAAATTTAATATTATCAGATGAATCGTATAAAATAGTTGGTAGAAAATTTTTACATCTACAAGATTTTTATGGGAGTTCGTACAAAATCGTCAGACATTGGAATTTTTTTGATACAATCTTCTTCTTTGGGTCCTTTAGAAATTTTCAATATTACAGATGTTTATATGTTAAATATGTTAAATTAGAAATTTATATATAGAATATGTTAAAAAATATGTTAAATTAGAAATTGGAAGAAAAATTATTGTTTTCCCGCTGCTACATTGTACTTCATAAGGACGTGTATATATATGTATATTGCGGTTGTGTTATACATACGATCAGTATAATCGTGGGGCTACCGGCAAACTACCCACGTACAAAAACACAGTAACGTGCCAGGGGTAATACCTCACAAGGGTGGTACGGAAATTTACCCACTTTATTTAAATACGATAAAGTGATAAAATATAAAAGGCGTATATATATATTTACGGGTTCAGGATCATATTTGATTAACATATGAATTTTTCAGAACGAATTATGAATCGGTGGAATATTGTGCAATTTTTGGAACATCGTACGGTAGAAGCGGTACCGTCAGTGTGGGTGGTAGATGGCTATTGCCATTGGCCATCTTTACCGCACACCAGGCTCACAAATGTAATAAAAAAACGTGAGCCGGTGAACTACAGCTGGGAAAAACACCAGATCAAACTTTTTTCGAATGGCACATTTGGTAAGTTATAGATTTTATTATAAAATGAGATTAAAATAATTACATGAGATTTAAAAATCCTTTCAGATAATTATGCAAGAGCCAGGGCGAAAGCTAGAACCGCGGAAGATACTTCTGACTTGCGGTCAGAAATAGAAGGAAAAAAAGGAAAAGAAATAAAGAACCGAAGCAATTATTATTAAGTACCGATGAAAGTAATGATGAACAGTCGGACTCGACATTACCTTCGCCTCCTATATTGAAGAAGAAAGGAAAGTTTGGTACGTAAATAACAAATTTAATGCTACGGTATACTGCCGTATATATATATATATATTTTTTTTTTATTGATAAACGGGCAAAGCCCTTTGTAATATATAAAGGTAAGAGGGTACTGACAATAGAGGAGAAGTTAGACCTTAGCATTAGAACGATTTCGAAGATGCTGGAGATGATCAATGGGCACAATCTGGTGATCAAGGAATATATGCTAAAGAGGGTGAGTGTGACCCCGGAAATAAGAGACGCATATTTAGCTATGGGATGCTGTCTAGAGGAGGTGTCCGATGCAGCGGATGGAATGAGAGAAGACCATACTGAATATAATCTAGAAGTGAGGGAAAGTAAAAGAAAGAATGTAAATATACTTACCAGCGAAGAATAGGAAACGGACTCCGCGGAGGAATCGATGGGGATGAACCATGGCGCACCTAGAATAGAAAAGAGAAAAAACTATAAAAACATAGCGACACAGACGTCTGGTGAGTTGGACAGGGAGTTCCCACCGCTACCGGTCATACGACAGAAGAGGAAGGAGATTACACCGCCCATGGAAAAGGTGGGAAAGAAGACGAGGTTCCTTCTTTCAAGTACAGAAGGAACGCCGGATGAAGATGCAAGGAAGAGAAAGGGGGAGAGAGAGACCCCAAAACAGGATGGGAGGACTACTGATCAGGAGTGAGAAGTAGTTCAAGCTAGGAGGAAAAGAATGGACACGGAGAGGAAGAAAGATAAAATGGAAGAGGCCGGAAAAAAGACGGGCGCGAAGACGAAGGGGAGTGGAGCTGGGGGGAAGGGCACACCTAACAGAAGACCCAGATCCATGAAACTACAGGCAATAGCGGTTAGGTTTGGCAAGGAAATGACATTCGCCGCAATACTGAAGAGGGTTAAAGGGGCCGCTGGCTCCTCTCCCGAGGGGGTGAAAACCGTCAAACAGACCAGCGCGGGAAATTTGCTGATAGAATTTGCTCCCGGGGCTGACCAGGAGGGCTTTAAAAAGAGCATAGACGGGAAGCTAGGGCCGGATGTGGAGGTAGCTAGGTTACAGCAAAAAATAGACGTGGAGCTGAGGGGAATAGACCCCTCCGCGGAAAAAACGGATATTGCAGAGGCACTAAAAAGGGACATGAGACTCTGGACACCAGGATAAAGGTCCTACGGGTCGACCCTAGGCAAAACAAGATTGCTGTAATCGAGGGTCCCGCGACCGACATGACAAAGTTGGTCAGAAAGGGTAAGATTAAGATAGGATGGACTATTGTCCCAGTGAAAGAGATTCCTCGTCTCCTTCGCTGTTTCTGCTGCCACGAACTAGGACATGTGGCTGTCAACTGCAAAAGTAACAAGGAAGTGGATGGCTTCTGCAGGAAATGCGGTGACCGGGGACACCAGATGAGAGAGTGCGAAAATGCACCTAGATATCGGCTGTGTGTAGCCGATAAGTTACCGGAGGAGATGGTCGGGCACGTAGCAGCGTCGGTGAGGTGCCAAAGGTACAAGGAGGCCCTGAAAGGTAAAAGGCAAAATTCAAATATTGCAAATAAATTTGAACCATTGCAGAACTGCTCATGACTTGCCAATAACCACTACGGACAAATATAATGTAGACGTAGTGGTAGTGTCTGAACCATATCGGGTGCCCGAAAACTGGTTTGTAGATAACACTGGCAGAGCGGCAATATTAATAACCGCCAGGGGGATAGCCGATGGAAAGAATATCTCTCTAGTCAAAAGTGGGAATGGCTACGTCATCATAAAGTATAATAGTATGTATATAATTAGCGTGTATGCGTCACAAAAGTGATTCGGTACAAGGCTACGACGCGTTGCTGGACTCGCTGGCATTCGAAATTAATACACTAAAAAACAGCTTAGAGGAGATTGTCATTATGGGAAACTTTAACGCGAAATCCCCATTATGGGGCGCGGATAAGTGGTATAGCCAGGGGAGAAAGCTCTTCCAGTTTTGTAACACGGTGGACCTCTTTCCTACAATCACGAAGGGAGGGGCTACGTGCGATCGTGGAAGAGGCACAAAAATCGACATAATGTCATGCAACAAAAGGGCATTACATTGCTTGGCGGAAACGGTGGTGGTGGAGGATTTCTCGGCATCAGACCACAAATACCCTTTACACACGTTTCAGACGACGCAGAGACAAGGAGAAAGAGCCTCACTGTTCGATTTAAAGATAGGTAAGCTGGACGAAGAAGGGTTTCTTGAAGCTTCTCTAAATAAGTATGGCGATGAGAACTTTGAAAGGCGCCTACGCACCACCTTTGAGGTAGATAAGTTTCTGGAATATATGAACAGAATGGTAAAGCGTTACACCAGGTACAATTGCTTGCAGGATAAACGCATGCCAGTACCCTGGTGGAACTTCGAGATAGGGGAGAAAAGAGCGTTAGCACAAAAAGCCAGAAGAAGGCTAACGAGAGACAAAGCAGGAACGGACCAAGAAGCCATAGAAAAGTCGACCAAGGCGTGTAAGAGGTGCAAACAGGACCTCAACAATGAGATAAGGAAGGCCAAAAAAGACAGTTGGGCTAAATTGCTGCAGGAGGTAGACGCGGACATCTGGGGAAGGCCCTACAAATTGATAATGAGGACAATTAAGGGCAAAATAACTAAACCAGATTCCTTATCCCCCGAGGAGGTGGACGCGGTAGTGTCCAAGCTGTTTATTCTAAAGCCGAGTCTGGATGATACCCCAAAGGAAACAGACGGCAGCATGGCGGAAGAGGTGCACGATGGAAGCCGGGACCAAGGGGAACCCTCACCCTCACCATACCGTGTGTTTTTTACGCAGGAGGACATTGTCAAAATAGCGATGAAATTGTCGGCAAAAAATGGCTGCAGGGCCGGACGGAATCACGTCGGCAGCCACAAAACAGATAGGCCTAAAGGGGCCAAGATGGCTGGCATATATTTTCAACGTATGCTATAGGAGAGGATACTGGCCTACCGCATGGAAAACCGGTAGACTGGTGCTTTTGCCAAAAGGTAAAGCGACCACCGCCTTTGAAAAGGCCTATAGACCGATAACAATTATTTCATGCATAGCGAAGATCTTTGAGCACGCGGTAAAAGATAAGTTGTTATTGGCCCTTAAGTGTCACGACTTCGCTCCAAACCAGTTTGGGTTCCGCAAGGGGAGAAAGCATGCGACGACAGCCGCGGATCGGCGTCGCGCATCGCGGACCCCCACCGCGGCGGCCTCCCCACTCCCGCGAGCGAGGCTATAAGTATGATCGATCGACGCGTGGATCGATGAGTTGCCTCGGGGCCTCGGCCCCGAGCAGACCTCCCAGGAGGTTGGACCGGAGCACCGGCAGACTCGGCGTTGCGGTTTGTCCCGACGACGAGTTCACCGGCAGTCGGCTCGTGACGTACGTCACGAGCTGGCAGCTCCCGATCGGTCCAGCAGCCGTAGGCGCCTAGCTTCGTCAGTCCCGAGGTTTGACCCAGGATGACCAAACTAGTGCGCGCCCGTAACATCCGCCGGTTTGCCCGCGGGGTTCCAGGCGCTAGCTTACACGGCACCGCATCCGGCCTATGGCAACCGATTCCGTCCCGTCCCGAGGTTTGACCCAGGGCGAGCCAGGATTGGTCGTCGCCTCGTTCACTGCTAGGCATGACCACGGTGTACGTGGAGACAGCCGCACCAGGCAAGCGGGCAGCAACTCCACCGCAGCGCGAAACACCGCAGCGCGAAATTCAAATAAACACCGGCGGCCCGAACGGGCCATCCCCGCTCCTAGCCTCCAGCGAGTCCGCGTTTCCCGCGGACACCGAACGCCGCGTCTCTCTCTCTCGTTCGCGTTTGCGCTCCGCGCCGCGCTCTCACTCCACGCCGTAGCAAGTAAGACCGCGTAGCGACAGCTACGACCCGCGCTAGGATAAGACCGCGTAGCGACGGCTACGACCGGCGTTAGATAGTAAGGCCGCGTGACTCATGTGACGGGCCGGGTCCCGAGCGTAGTTCGTAAGACCTTGTACACCTAGGTTAAGCGCGACACGGCTCCATCGCCAGCTCACCGGTAGTTTATTTTTGGTATAGCGAGAACGGCAGGAGATACCGCCGCAACCACCGACGGCTACACCCGGGGCCGCGGCCGGCGGCCCACCGGCCACATTATGATCATTTTCTTATTTTTGAATAAAATCTTTCTATTTTTCTACTAACACCGACTCGTTATTTCACCGAACCTGTCCCCCAGCGAACCCTGGCACGGGGAATCCGACCGCGGTGTGCAACGCCGTGCGCACCGACCAGACCGCCCCGTTACAAGCAAGAGAGCACAGGCGCCACTGCCTGTTGGTATTACTGGATGTCAAGAATGCCTTTAATACTGTGAGGTGGGATAGCATTATGCGGAACTTGAAAGAAAGAGGTTTCCCGGCAGAACTGATTGACATTGTTCGCAGCTACCTGCAGGATCGATGGATCGTCTACAGCGGAAAAGACACCGAAACGCGATATCAAGTATTCGGAGGGGTACCACAGGGATCAGTGATAGGCCCGCTTCTCTGGAATTTGGTATATGATGAACTGCTGAGGATGAATACCAGGAGAAACGTACATCTGGTCGGATATGCCGACGACATAGGGGTGATAGTAGTCGACCGCGATCTCGAGAACATGAAGAGGGTCGTGGAACTGACTATACGAGACATGGCAGCCTGGTATGAGAAGGAAGGACTCAGCCTGGCACACCAAAAGACAGAGGCCATCCTCCTGACAGGCAGAAAGGTAACCGGGGGGATGAAAATAAAGTGCGGGCAAGCAGAAGTTAAGATGGCCAAAGAGGCAAAATATCTAGGAGTTACCCTAGAAATGAACAGCACATTCAAAAGACACATGATTTCGGTATGTAACAAGGCACTAAAGTATGCCAATGTACAGGCACTACTAATGCCAAACACGCACGGTGCAGGTAAGACGACCAGGAAGCTGTATTACAGGGTTATTGAATCAGTAATCTTATATGCAGCACCGATCTGGGCAATAGGATTGAGCAACAACGGTAATGTAGGCATCCTAACCAGCACACAACGGATAGCACTAATACGGGTAGCACATGCGTATAGGACGGTCTCGGCGGACTCACTATGCGTGTTGACAGGGCAGGTACCTCTAGATCTCATTGTGAAAGAGAGAGAATACCTCTTCAATAAGAGAACAAGCCTGGAAATTAAAGACGAAGATGAGGGTGCTACAGGCAGACGGAGAATAGATGCCCGGGCCTACACCGTGAGTGTATGGCAGGAAAGGTGGGAGAGTTCGGACAAGGGTAGGTGGACGTTTGATCTGATCCCAAAAATCACTGACTGGCTAACCTGGGGCCTCAACATCTTAAATTTTCATTTAATCCAGGTACTGACGGGGCACGGATGTTTTGGGGCATTTTTACACAAGAGGAGAAAACAGGATTCGGATAGTTGCTGGTTCTGCCCAGGAAGGGTGGACGACCCGGCACACTTCTTACTCGAGTGTGACAGGTAGGCGTCGGAAAGGAATAATCTGGACACCTCTCTGCAGGTCGACTTCTGTAAAGAAAATCTGATGGATTTGCTAAAGAGGGAGGAAACCAGAAACGTAGTGCTGGCGTTCATAAAAGGGACGCTGAAGGAAAAAGTAGAGCTCGAAAGGGCCAAGAAAAGAGCAGCGACAGCAACAACAGCAAGCGATATATCAAGAGGATGAAGAAGAATGAAAAAGAACAAAAACCTAATCCAATAGAAAAGAGCACCAAATAAATAAATGAAAAAGGAAAGAAGTGATGGATGTGCAGTTAATCTATTGGAATTCCCCTTGGGGTGGAACGCTGAAAACGAGAGGTGGTCGGGGTTGAGAGGTCCAGTATAAGATGTTTATTTCTTCTCATGGACACACGGAATTACAGAGACCAAGTAGGTAACTCTGAATAAGATTGATAGAAACTGTTAGTGACTGTCACCTCGTGGATCGAGGTCCTGGTTTTAATATTAGTTAACAAATACATTTTATTCGTTTATTTATTTATATATTCATTCGTTTTACCAATTTACGAACTTGACGCAAGCGATAGCATAAGATGTTTTAAACTGATTTTAACGACAGATGGAGGGTCCAACCTCCGATTTTAAAAACCTGACCTAGTGTAGTGAGATTCCTACGGGCTGAGTATCACCTATAAGGAGAACTCCCAGAGTAGGGAGGTACCAACTAGGTAGCAGCCGTCATTATTTCGCCCCGCCCCCGAAGTAATGCTCAACAGCGGTTCCGGGGGCGTGGACCGCGACCGGCATCATGACGTGAAATCGAGGTGGGTTTTTTAGTGGGTAAGCTACGGGATAGCAGCCCCACACTACCGAAGGAACATCTAACTCGGTGTGCATAAGGCATTTTTCCCCGTAGTAAATATATATATATATATATATATATATATATATATATATATAAAGGTAACAACAACAAAAAAAAATAAAAAAAAATAAAACAAGTAATTAATACAAACGAAAAGTGCCAGTTGACATGCGATATTTACAGAGGTAAAACATAGAATAAACAAAGAAGAAAAAAAGTAACATAAACGTATAGATAAACTCCAGCCCATAGTAATATCCTTGAAGTATACAGACAGCGTAAACGTAAACATGATGTATGCAAAGAGCAAACGCGTCGAACTTGTGAATGAAAAGGCAGTCTGTCGTGATTCATACTGTGATAGTGAGGTTATAAAGACATATATAGTGCAAGAAAAACCAGCAGAGTGTACATTCAAAGTGCAGGAAGTGCTAAGTTGTAGTAGTGTTAATACGTAATAGATTGCGCAGCTTGTTTTTGGTTGTGTCAACGGATTCAGCGAATAT
This sequence comes from Osmia bicornis bicornis, assembly GCF_907164935.1. Classification (NCBI taxonomy): domain Eukaryota; kingdom Metazoa; phylum Arthropoda; class Insecta; order Hymenoptera; family Megachilidae; genus Osmia; species Osmia bicornis. The sequence goes on from NW_025791334.1 coordinate 122,733, forward strand.
ATCGCAAATTGAATTGAAGCGATTTACAGTGGCGCAGGATCTTCTAACAGTATTTAGATAGTAACTCCAGATGGAACGTGAAAGGGTACAAGTTCCAGCAGAGATGCACAATCAGTGAAATTGGTAAGAAGCTTTTGCATAAAGATTATTTCATTTATAGTGCGTCTGTCATTAAGTGCGAAAACTCTGAACTCGGTCATAATTGATTTATAATCATGATCAAAATGTCCCATAGGAGGGGAGGTTTTGAAGAAAAGAAAACGTAGGAACCTATGTTGTATGCATTCAAGAGCTTTAATGTGTTTGACTAGTCGTGGAGTCCAAATGAGCCTAGCATAGTCTAGATGTGGGAGAACAAGTGCGTAGTATAGCGTGAGTAAGGTTCTGGTAGCCTTGAGGTAGCCCAGCATCTTAGAAGCCGCATTAGTGATTGAAGAAATGTGTAACTCAAAGGGCAGTGAGCTGTCTATAATAACTCCAAGATCTCTGGTGCTAGAAGAGTAAGTTAGGTCCGTATTATACAGTTTGTAATTGAAGATAATGAGATTATTACCCCTATGAAACCTAACGATTTTACATTTAGAGACATTCAGACCCATTAAGTTCCGGTTACACTATTCTTCCAAGTGAAAAATATCTTGCTGTAGTAGCTGTGCGTCTAGGATAGAGGAGATGGTACGGAAAAGTTTCAAGTTGTCTGCAAAGAGTAGGAAGTTACTAGAAGAAAAGACATGCCTTATATCATTTATAAATATAAGCAAGAGCAAAGGACCGAGATGGGAACCCTGTGGGACACCAGAAGTTGCTAAGATAGATTTAGATAGTTGGCCATGGTATTTGACTAGTTGAGTACGACCTGTTAGATAGCTATAGAGCCACTGTAATAGCTTACCATTTATACCAAAAGAATAAAGTTTGTCAATTAATAAGTGATGATTAACTCTGTAAAAAGCCTTAGTGAAATCAGTATACACAGCGTCAACCTGCTTATGAGCCTCTAAGGCTTGTGATGTGAAGCTAATGTAGCACGCCAAGTTAGAAGTAGTGGATCTGCCATTAATGAAGCCATGCTGTTCCGGTGCAAGATAGTTGTGAAAAAGTTTAGATAGTTTATTACATACTATGGCCTCAAAAATTTTGGATGCTACATTAAGCAGAGAGATAGATCTGTAGTTTTCAATTTTAATTTTATCTCCCGCCTTGAATACAGGAGTAACAATGCTCTTTTTCCATCGCGTAGGAAATTTGCCGTATTCTAGAGATTTGCAGAAGATGATCCATAGAGGTCTAGACAAAATGAAATTTCAATGTTTAAAGATGCAACTAGGGAGCTCATCTTCCCCAGGGCTTTTATGTTCATTAAGCTTACTAATTTGTGAAAAAACATCACCTATACTGATGTCGAGAGAGGAAATGCAAAGATCAACTTGAATAGACTCAGGAACATCTTCTAGCCCCGGAGCAAGAGAGGAATAGTTTGCTTCAAAAGGGTCAGCAAATAAATTAGCAACAATAAGAGGATCGTTAGATTCGCGATTAGAGTAACTCATGCTCGTTGGGACAGAATGAGACAAACGATTCCTGTTTACAAACGACCAGAAGGCCTTTATGTTGACACGGATATTGTCTTCCGCATTCGATATAAAGTTCCTGTGACATTCCCTGGTGAGCGAGTTACACTTACTTCTGATTGAAAAGAAGCGTAAATAGTCCGAATAAAGCAAATGCTCTTTGTATTGTTTATGTGCTATTTTCTTGGCCTTTATTAGTGAAATCAACTCGCCGGTGAACCAGGACGGATAACTACTAAGGCGAATGTGTTTGGTAGGAACAAAAGTATTAACTGCGTAAAAAATATGTTCATAGAAGAATTGAACTGCCTCATCGACGGATAGTGCTGTTATACAATCATCCCAGTTAATAGAATTAAAGAAGGTTAGCATGTTTCGGAAGTCAGCTCTGCTGTAGTCAGGTCTACATGTGGTGGTAGACGAAGAAGGAAAAGTGATAGATGGTGCAAATAGTTGTGTAGAAAGAGTAAGAGGTGGATGGTAAGAATCTATGGGAAGAAGTGATTCAGTGGGAGATTGAATAAGAATGTTAGGATGGTTTGTGAAAATGAGGTCAAGAATAGAGCCGGAAGAGTTAATGAAGTGGTTGAATTGAGTGAAGTCACACTGGCCTAATAGTTCGGACACAAGATTAGCAATTTGAGTAGATCTGCTGTTAGTAAGAGAGGAAGTAAGAGGAGAGAAATTAGCTGAGTAATAGGAAGACCAGTTTAGAAAGGGAATATTGAAATCGCCAGTAGTAATAAGTGATGCTGGAGAATGTGAAGTAGAGATGTCAGAAATGCATTGGAAATGATCTGAATAGAAAGAAGGTGGGGAACCCGGAGGAAAGTAAATAGTGGAGACAATAAGATAAACTAGTGTGGAAAGCCCTGTCGAAAGAGCTGGTAAGATCAGTCCTATCTTTACGAAATACCGTGTAGTCATCTATGGCAAGTTCGCCAGTAAAGAAGTTCGATTTGAGCCAAGTTTCTGTAACAATTATAATGTCATAACAGATTCCCGAAGTAAGTAGAGACGAACAAAGGTAAGTCAGTTGAGTTCGTAAACCGCGAACATTCTGATAGTAAAGAAGAATATGCTTAATCAGTTTTTTGAAGATGTGCCAGGCCTAGTTTCGGTGCGTGAGTCAACTATCCTTGGAACGCCCTTGATGTATCGGATAGTCTTGTTGGTGTCTCCCTGGTTTTGAAGAGCCTGGAGTTTGACTCGAAGATTACGAAGGTACGCCTGCTCTGCAGGAGACTTGTCACCAGTAATTTTGAAGGGCCCTCCATACCTGCTTCTGTTGGCTAGGATATGTCTAGCAGCCTCAGCATCCTGTAAGGAGATACGCAGAAGCCTGGGCGAATTGCCTGGTCTCCCCAAGCGAGAAACAACAATAGATGAGTAGTCAGCAGAGTTTATGCTATTGAGGATTTGCTTTGCTGTAGAGATGTCCTGGTCGCGCAAAGACTGTTGGGTAACAGTGCCCGTAGATGATGATTCCGGAACTCCATGGATAAGGATGTTCCTGGACCTCCTTTTCGGCCATTTCAGCAACTACATTGAACGTCAGCTCAGGAGTGGAGATGGTATTGCATTGTCCGGTCTCGCTGCGATTTTCAAGTACAGTGAGTCGATCATTAATTCCGCTACGAAGAGCAGTGATTTCGCCCACAATTGTAGACAACTCGTTCCTGATAATGTTGTCATATTCCTGCCTCAGGTTTTGAATCTCACTGCGGAACAGGTCCCTGATGTCATCAAGCATAAAGGAGGAGGAAGAGCCACCTGGTGTTGAGGCACGCGAGCTTCCAGGAGAGGAGATTGCCGAGGAGCTGTCAGATGGAGTTGCTAGAGGATCGGTTTTGCAGTTTAAAAGTCGCCCGTTATGCCAAGGGTGACCCGATCTGTATTTGTAGTTGCGTAACTTTTTTCCTTTTGTACTTGTTATATCTCTGTTGCAAAAATGATTATTCTTTTTAGTTACATGCACGAATGAGAACGGTGGACAAAATGCAGCAGATGTATCGACAAATTCTGTAATTATTGGTAAGTTTATAGATCTGTATAGAATCTAACGTATATACGGAAATATTTGTAAACATGGTACTCAAAAAATCTAATTTTCCAGAAAACCAAGAAACGTCAAACAGAATGGAAACTTCTCCGAGTGGGAGCACGATTCAAACATTTTTGAAACCGTTAATAGAGCAGCTGCACCTTCAACGAAGTTTGTTATCTGATATTTTAACAAGAGTTGAAGCTATAGAAAATCATTTGAAGCAAAAGCCGATAAAAGATCAAGATAAAAAATCTATATTTCAACAAAATATTTCATTTCCATTCCGGACAGACGAAGAATTGCAAAAACTCGAGACGCACCTACAACATGAAGATAATTACAGAGATGCAGTAATTACATAAAATATATTGACTATAACAATATAGTTCACACTTGATTCTAAAAACATTTAATTTGCAGGTGAACGAATTAGTTTCAGTAGGAGGTGGCAATAATTACGATTTTGTGAAACGAGTATTAATTACTCAGTAATTACTCAGTTAATTACTCAGTAATGATTTAGCAATGACATATAGTTGGTTGGGAAAGAAAGGGAAGAAGAAATTTTATACCATGAAAGTGGCTAAAGTAATAATAGGTAATTATGCCTTCTTTGAGACGACAACACATATGTTATTCGTATACGATGCATACCGATTTTTTATTCTTCTTTATGAAATGGTTGTCCGTACAATTCTATGTATATATATATATATATGAAAAACGTATAGTCGGTATCCATCATATGTTATTTTTTATATTTATTTGTATCGAATTGAATATATTATTCAACTGAATTTCTGTTGTTTAGACGTAGCACAAATATCAAAAGTGTGCGAAGATAAGAAAGAAACGGAGGTATCTATGCAGTCTTGGCTAAGGAGAGCTGCGGAACGCAACAAGATCATCGTAAAAGATTTATAGTACAAATAATAAAATGAATATGTAATAAAAATAAAGATTATGAAAAAAAGTACAGAAAATGTTTTGTAATTTTAAATGCTCGAAAAACATTCCTTATATGGCTTTCAAAACGTTAGCATAGCGTTCTGCAAAGTTTTGTAAACGTTCACACAACGTACAGAAAATGTTACTTTTGGACGTTCCGAATAGAGAGGTGCCCACTTAAGCGTCCACAGTCGGGACCGAATACGGACGCTTAAATGGGGAGGTGACTTCTGCGAATTCAAGTGAAGGAAAGAGAGGAGATGAGTGCGAGTAGGATACCTATATTCTATACATGCGAATGTGGCGGTCAATTCGAACATCATTTGTCATTCCGAATTCATGATTGTAAGGCCGCGATTCCACATGCGTGAAAACTTCGACATGTGTGGAACTTCTGTTTCCAAGAACTGGTGAGGATAGCGACGGACTCTTATGTGGGCAAAAATGCGGACGCCTACCTGGGCAGAGGTGCGCATATCGTATACGAACGTACAGAGGTGTACGTTCCTTAAACGCCTTTCAAAACGTAAGCATAGCGTTCTGCAAAGTTTTGTAAACGTTCACACAATGCACAGAGAATGTTGCTTTCGGGCATTCCGAATACATTTCTTGTACGCTTTTCAAGACGTTAGTATAGCAAAGTTTTGTAAACGTTCACACAACGTACAGAGAATGTTACTTTAGGACGTTGAGAAAACTTCCTGAGAATGTGCGCACAGGACGTCCCCTGGACGTTCCACTTTTTAACAGGCACGTTCCTAGGATCTTTAAAGGACATAACCAGGATATATAGGGGACATATGGATGTTAACGGGACATTCTCCGTATGTACGAAACGTCCAGCATGGACGTTCGATGGACATACATGAAATGTTTGTGTGCTATCTGGGTATTGGCATTTCTACATTCGATATGTAATATACATTCAATAAAAATCTCACTATTACTATATCTGCATGAGATATAATGCAATATACTTTTAATAACCATATCATTGTTACAATATCTACTTCAGATATGTAAATAATATACATTTAATAACGATATCCTTATGGCCATATCTACATTAAATATAATGCAATATACATTTAATAACAATATCATTATTGGCATATCTACATTAGATATGTAATATACATTTAATAACAATGTCATTATTACTATATCTACATGAGATATGTTACGTTGCGCGTGCGACGGCGCAACGTAAAAGGATAATTAAAAAGAAAGAGTGAGTGCTGTTTCAATTAGATGATTGAAAGGCAGTTCCCTATTCTTTTCTCCCCTATTCTGGCGCGATGGTTGGTATCGCTGCCACCAGTCTTGAGCGGGTTAACGCACTCGACAAATTAAAAGACGAAAGACAAATTTATTAAGATATTAGAATTTAGAATTTAACTTTTTAGTCCTTCGTTGGGTTCGTTCAACGCTTTAGGTCCCGTACGGGTCCCTCCTTGAATCTGTATATGAATGGTAGGCGTATATAACTGAAAAGTGTGTGGTGTGTTTAAAATGAATTTTGAAACTGTTTAACTGGTGAAACTGGTTTAATTATGAATAATTTAGTCAAGATAACAACAAAGTATGAAATGCCAAAAATTGAGATCTAATTAATTTTGAAAACTCGTTATTGAGAATACCAGTTCATGCGTATTGTTTAACAAGGGTAAAGATGCTTATGTAATTTGATAAAATATATAATAATAATATGCAAACGCTCAGAGATCACACTTGAAACTTTACAATTGATATAACGGTCGCGGGAAATGATTGTTGCTATTTCGCTTTCCTTCAATTTACCGTGAAATCGGCGTATTTCCGCCGTGAGGGTACACCCCAGCCGGAGATACTCTCGGTACCCTCGAAAGGGCTGGACTAGGGTGTCCTTTTTATATGATGGAAAATAGATAATAGATAATAGAAAATAGAAAACGAAATTGCAACGCAATAATAGTCGAAAAATGATACCTCGTATGGTGGAACGATCTGACCGGAGCAATTCTCGGAACCCCGAAGGGCTGGACCAGATCGCCCGTTTTGCCAATAGTTAGACGTCGTGTTCAAAATGGTAATAGGATCGACTTACCGAAACGCTGTATAATTAATACAACATAATAAATTCGCTTGTAGTTCGCTTTGAATTCGCTTGATGATCTGGAACACCATAGAACGGTAAGATTTGCGATCACTGCACTTGTCGCGGCGGAAAACGGATTATTCGGACGAGTACGTCGACGAGAGACAAACGAATACGAACGGAAAAAGAATATATATATATTTAATTACGCGAGATGAAGTTAATACTAAATTCTACGCGAGCAAACGATTTAAAATGAGAAAGAAGGATAGAATTTTAGGTAGAAGGAAGGTTTTACGTGCGCGTCAGTGAGTCCTTATTCAGAATTCCGATTATTTTTATCCGACTTCGAAAAGGAGGAGGATGCTCAATTTGATCAGTATATTTTTTTTTTGTTTTTTTTCTGGCTTTGTTCACCGATTACGCCGAGACGGATGGACCAATCGGAACGAAACCTTTTGCATCTGGTAGAGTATGTCTTCCGATTGGTCCCGTTATATAAAATAATTTTTAACAAAAAAAACATCCGACTTCGAAATGCACTAAAAAGTATAAAATAATTTCTA
>NW_025791335.1:0-1012 GCF_907164935.1 Osmia bicornis bicornis
TTGACACCACACCGTCAGCAGAAATGATACCCCCCCCCGACAACATCCACCCCTCTCCCCACCCCTATGACCTTGAACTGAAATTTTGACCCCACCGTCAGCAGAAATATGATCCCCCTCCCCCCTCCCATACCCCATAACCACCCCCTCAGCAGAATACACCCACCCTATGACAACCCCACCCCATACCACCCCTCGGCAAAATAACCACCCTATGACAACTCCCGCCCTATAACCACCCCCTCAGCAGAGATAGCCACCCTATAACCACCCCCCTCAGCAGAAATACTCACCCTATGACAACCCCGCCCCTATAACCCATCCCACAGCAGAAATACCCACCCTATGACAACCCCCGCCCTATAACTACCCCCTTAGCAGAAGTATCCCCCTCTTCCCTCCCCCTCCCCTCCCCCTCCCCTCCCCCTCCCCTCTCCCATGACCTTGAACTGAAATGTGACGCCATCAGCAAAAATATGATACGTCCTGACCTTGAACTATTTTTGTCTTATCGGAAGACGACACAAGGCCCCACCCACTTTTCTACGTCTTGGAAATGAGATTTTTGTTGGCGCAGCAAATCTGACGCTGCAATTCGCGACTATAGAAGGTAGAGGTTTTGCTCATGACCTTGAACGAATTTTTTCTACGTCTTGGAAATGCGGTTTTTTTGTTGACGCTGTAGAGTGAACAGCAATTAAACACTTTCATCAATGACAGCCCCACTTTAATAAAATGGGAGAATATTTTGCAATGTGCGTCATATGTAGTTTTGACAATTGGAAGTGCAAGGCTACTTAACGCGTTTGTGGAAAAGAGAAATGGAGGCCACGTACTGCAAGAACTCGAACGCAATCACCGAATTATTGGCGCAGCGGGCGATAAACATCAATACTGAAGATGAGCGTTGTGATTGCTTGATGCAATGTGACCAGTGCATCGAATTGATAGACGAACGATTACAAATGGGAGACGATTTATCAGTCGAAGGATGGCGAGATATAGAAGCATA